>NC_057800.1:605081589-605233657 GCF_018294505.1 Triticum aestivum
CACCACCCCAAACAAGCACCACCACCCCGCCCCCAACCGGCGGCGCCGCCCGCTGCCCCGCCACCAATTGCCGATACTGCTGCCGTCCCATCCCAAAACAGGAGACGCCGCCGCCGCTGAAAGGACCACGATGTCGCCTAGAGGGGGTGAATAGGTGTTTTATAAAGTTCTACGGATTTGGCTTTATTCTAATGCGGAAATAAACTAAACGGATACTTTTCAGGCACAAATCCTAAATATACTAGGCTCAAAGGCTCAACTAAGTGCACCAACAACTTAATGTAAGTGAGGTGAGCACAACAAGCACTACAAAAAAATACACTTCCGTGATGATACGTGTTTGTCACAGTAGGTCACGTTTTCTGTCATGCATGTACATCCATGACAAATTTATGACAGAATGAAGATAGTCATACCTGTGCTGTCATAGAAGTGTTCCATAACATTACCAAAATTATCATCACGGAAGTCTCCACTTCCATGACGATAAATCGCGCATCACAGAAGTGCTTTCGTCAAGGGTGACCGACACATGGCATCCACCGTAACGGAATGCCGTTAAGCTATCGGGTCCAGTTTTGGATCCAATAACCCGTTAACAGCCTGGGCCAATGGGGATTTTCCACGTGTAAAATTCTGATTGGCTGACGAAAACACGTGTCAGCTCTGCGTTGGCACAGGTGTCACTCATCCAATGGGCAAGATGCGCCTATGATATGTTGACACGTGGACCGGCCCAAAAGTGGCCCATAAAGTTTAAATGGGCCGGCCCAACTAAAGGCCCACAAGATTTTGCGGTCCATAATGGGCCAGCCCAGCAAAAGGCCCACGAGATTTTGCGTATCATAATGGGCCGGCCCAGCTAAAGGCCCGCGAGATTTTGCAGACCATAATGGGCTGGCCTAGCTAAAGGCCCGCGAGATTTTGCAGACCATAATGGGTCGGCTCTGCTAAAGGCCCAACATTCTCATTTAAGGCCCGTACGACTAGCGTGAAATAGGCCCGTCAATGGCCTGTCCTAAACTTATCATCATCGGGGCCCATGGTCACTTCTAGCCCGTTAACAGTCAGCTAAGTGTATGGGCCGAATTACGGCCTGGTGTATTTCCGGCCTGTTAAAGGTCCTGCTTCATTTGGGCCCATTTATAGGCCATTGAAACTTTCGGCCCATAAACAACCGTGAATGATTTGGGTCCTATTCAGCCATGTCTCACATTCGGCCTGTTAGAGCCCCACTATAGATTTGGGCCACTGTCGGCCTGTTGTGATTTTCGGCCTGTTAACGTCGGACGAAATCCATGGGCCATATGTGACCAACCATCACATCGGGCCCATTAATGCCCCATATAAAAATGACGATAATCTAGCCCGATCGAACTTCCGTCCTGTTAAAGGCCCATGTATTAGGTCGGTGCATTTACGGCCCGTCTGAATTTCGGCCTATGAAAGATCCGCATCGTAAACGAGCCCAATCTCACTTTTGGTCTTTTAAAGGCCCATGTTTTTATGCGCTCGATATATTTACACCTGTAAACGGCCTATTCTTACTGAGGGCCCAAATTATGTTTAGGCCTGTTAAAGGCCCACTATGGGCACAGGCCTACCAGAAAAATATGAAATCTTATGCTGATTTAGGCCCAGATATTTTTAGTGGGCTACATGCAAATTTCGGCCCATAATCGTTTTTATCCCAATTGGAATGGGCCCGATGAATGTTGGCATGTTGGGCTCCTATGAAGCTTTCGACCGAATACATTACTAAGATAAACCTACACTATACAAAAATAGCGTCATAATTATTGCAGCCTTTGGCAGCATCATAAATGCTCTATCACAACAAAAGGCCTGTTGGCATAAAGTTCACAGTCCTTGTAGATAAAAGCACCATCAAATGTATAGAAGCACAGATCATTTGACCTGAGTGCTAATGTTTCAGGCTGTAGAATCTGATGGAGCAGCACGATCTTCACCTTTTTTCCGCCATTGCTCTTGAACAATGAAGCGGATGCATGTCTGATAGTATGGTTTCAAAACCATTCATATCTTGACGACATTTGTCAACCACTATTCTTGTTTCCAAAACGACGTCCATTAGGGATTGGACTTGTGTCTGGAGCACAGATATATCACTCTGTCTAGTAGGAAGATTTTGTTCATTAGGCGTTTTGGACGAGGTTACCTTGACAACCAACCCAGAATTATGCAGGAAGGTGCTTTTTGCACTGTTAGTGGAGAGATACTAACGCACTGCAGCAAAAGGTGACATTGTGCCTATGGTAGCCTCGTCACCTTCAGGTGGTTGTGTCTGTTCAATCATTTTTTCCATAGCTTCCTGAAAGTTTGAACTTGTAGATTAGTGTACCAGATAAGTTACTAATGAGACAAAAACAAACAAAGTAGGTTACACGTTTATACATAACTTATTTTGGTGAACTACTGTAATACATTAGCATGTATTGTAGTGCCAGCTACATAATAAAATCACTTTCGGAACATATGTCCATGTAGCATGCCTACTGTATTGTCTATTTCCTCACATTCGTTGACATCTAAGGATAAAGAGACATGGTTTAAAGTAGGATGAACATAGTATGACACCATTCATATCATGGGCAAACAGATATAAAACAAACAGGCTATTTTATCATTGTGTGCGCACGTGAACATAACAACTAGAATATAGATCAAGACTAAAAGAATATCCTTCATCTCTTTTAAACCATGTAAGGTGAAATGATACATTAAGACAACTGTGTATAAAAGTGAACAGGGTAACTGACATTGGCTGCAAACCAAGTAGTTAAATGAACACATCACAGTACCAATCAGTTCAAAGGCAGGAGGAGTAAGGACTTACAACAGCGGCTTGAACTGGTGTGCTCATGCCCTTCATCTTGCTAGTGTGGCAATCCTTGAATATATGCACTGCATTCGGTTCAGGCTCTTTTTGGTCCACACAGGCTTTCCTCTGTATTTGGAACAAGTCAATATAGATACGATAATATGGCACAGAAAAAAGAAGTAGCAGCTATTTACAAGAGCCTCGCAGTGTGCAATATAGCTACAAGATCCTGTTGTCTCTTGGAATTTCACTTTAGAACGGTTGGTCTTGTTCTTCAAACATTTAGCCTAGAAGAAGATACACTTGTAAGGGACATACATAAATACAAGTTCAATATGTGGTCTGATCAAATACATATAGCCTACCTGATACTTTGGATCAGACCAGTGTTTAACGAGGGCTGTCCAGTCTTCATCTGTAATATATTCCACTAGAGATGTTTTGGGCGATTTCATTGTTAGCCTTGACTTCAAAGTGAGATTTTCTAAGGTGGTACCGATACTGTCGCAGAGCAGACTGAAAAACATGAGTGCATGCTTGTTTAGTTGCATCATCTTTCGGATCCAACTTGAACCTCATCTGTTGAAAAAATAATGCGAGTCGTATTAGGAGGAAGCTAGAAAGTATGGGACAAAGCAAGACAATATTACTAATTGCGATGAATTAGATAAATGGTCAAGGAAGGTGTTAAACTGGGTATTGTCTTTCTCATTCCTGTACTGGATCCACGTTGGGAGGATACGTGCATGACACCTAACGGCAACGGCTGCCTCTGATACTAACTTGGCTGACTCTGTAGCATCACGTGTCCTTTTTAAACCTGCGTCAAAATGGATATCCATTCTTCCTCCTTTAGATTTTGTTAATCTGTCAACCATTATCCCTGATGTCTGTTTCCACTTGCGTCGTGGTGCTATTTCAACAACGAATATGGAAAGTGTTAGTGTACATCAAACTATGAGAGTACATATAAAGGAGCATGCAACTGCAACTTGACTCGGTCAGGTACCGTCTTGGTGTTGATGTTCATGAGGTTCATCTGATCTTGCCAAGTCCTATTGTGTCAGCAGTGCTTCGGAAGTAGTGTTAGGTGTGAAGGCAGCTTGGGAACTGGCCAATTCTGGAGCAAACGAATGAGTAATTCGTTGAGATGCTGGTATAGTTGAAGCGGATGCTGCAGCTGGTGGAGCAGGTGATACAGTGTTTGTAGATTTAGCTGGAGGACTTGGACCTTCTACTACACTATAAGTACTAGCAGAATCTGGACGGCAGATCCTTTTCCGTTTCACCCGACGAGTAACACCACTCCCTACTATATTATTTTCCTTGCTATTTTTTGACTTTGCCATGTTAAGCCGTACCCACAACACAAAAGAATAAAACCGCTCTTCAGAACTCATTGATGCATGATACAGACAAGCAATACTTTGATGTAAGACAACCGTATGAGGATGGAATATGTAAGAAAAACAGGACGGCATGACATATTCACAACTATGATGTGTAAACTAAGAAGAAGGATTTTCATGAAAATAGAAGTAATGCAAGCTAGACACCATATGAAAGATGCAACCAATATTACTCTGCCAAGTTAAAAGTCTCTTGTCATAAGTGGCAATTCAAAAAATTAGAAGCAGTACAACGTAGAAATCAATGCAAGATGCAATCATTATCAAACTGCCATGTTAAAAGTGTCCAATCATGAGTGACTGATGCGGTATACACAACAACAGTACTTTGATGTAAGAACATGGTATGATAGATAGATGTAGTGTATTCTAACTGCCATGTTAAAAGTGTCCAATCATGAGTGACTGATGCGGGATACACAACAACAGTACTTTGATGTAAGAACATGGTATGATAGATAGATGTAGTGTATTCTAGATACAGAACGCCATGTCATATGCACATGTATAACGTATGAACTCAGCAGGTGCAATTTAATCAAAATAGAAGAAATACAGGCTAGACAACATATGCAACATGAAACTAATTATCACACTGTCAACTTAGAGCAAGCACCTGCGATGGTGGAGTACAGGAGATGAACTCATCATGTAGACTTGGGACTTCAACTTCATTAGCAGTAGCAGTGGAAAATCTAGAGATTCTCTGTTTGCGTCGGTGCGGAGGACCACCAACATCCCCTAACTTACTCTTTTCCTTCCTATTTTCTGATATTGCCTTATGAAGTCAAAACCACAAGAAGATGAATAAAATTAGCTCTGCATAACTGGTTGATGCATGAGATAGACGAACACTACTTTGATGTAAGGTAAGCGCAGGATAGGAGGATGGAATATATACAAAAAAGATAGCGTTTCATATTCACACGTACGATAGGAGGATGGAATATGTATGAAAAATAGTAAGCGGAAGGCATTTCAACAAAATTAGAAGAAATGAAAGCTAGGCACCATATGAACATGCAAACAATCACTCTATCAGGTAAAAAGTGTCTCGTCGTAAGTGCCATTTCAAGAAATTAGAAGCAGTACAAGCTAGAAGACAATGCAAGATGCAACCTACATCACAGTCCCAAGTTAAATGTGTCTTATGGGTAAGTGATCGTTGCAGGTATAAGTTGTAAGCTACGCAGATGCAATTCAACATAATCAGAAGCAATACAAACTAGACATCATACAGAAAACGCAACCATATATAACAGTTCCAAGTTAGAGCAAGCACCTGTGATGGCGGAGTAGGGGAGATGTGCTCATCATGTACACATATGTTCTAGAAACAGGAACACATGTCATATTCACAGGCATTATGTGTAAAGTAAACAGATGCAATTCAACAAAGTTAGAAGCAATACAAGCTAGACATCATACGCAAGATGCAACCACATATAATAGTGCCAAGTTAGAGCAAGCACATGTGATGGTGGAGTAGGGGAGATGTGCTCATCATGTACACATATGTTCTAGAAACAGGAACACGTGTCATATTCACAGGCATTATGTGTAAAGTAAGCAGATGCAATTCAACAAAGTTAGAAGCACTACAAGCTAGACATCGTACGCAACATGCAACCACATATAATAGTGCCAAGTTAGAGCAAGCACCTGTGATGCTGGAGTAGGGGAGATGTGCTCATCATCTACACAGTTACGTTGACTGTCTAGCCTTGCATTGTCTTGCGAATCTTGTTGGGAGGATAGCGGAGTAGAATCTGTACAGAACCTCCATTTCAGTTGCTCGAAAGGACCACCATCATCCAATGCCTTGCCAATTTCCTTCAGCTTTATTGATTTTGCATTGTGAGGTCAAACCGACAAGAAAAAGGAATATAATTCGCTCTTCAGAACTCATTCATGCATGATACTGACGAACACTACTCTGATGAAAGGCAAGGTCATGATACGAGGATGGAATATTTACGAAAAAATGGACGGCTTGACATATTCACACCTATGATGTGGTAACTAAGCATAAGGCACTTCAACAAATTAGAAGCACTGCAAACTAGACACCATATGAAAAGTGCAATCAATATCACTCTGCCAAGTTAAAATTGTCTCGTCATAGGTGGTGTTCATCAAACTAGAAGCAATACATGCTAGAAATCATATTCAAGACGCAAACCAAAATCACACTGCCAACTTAAAGGTGTTCCATCATAAGTGACTGATGCAGGATACACAAGAAGAGTAGCTTCATGTAAGAACATGGTGTGATAGACAGATATAGTATGTACCAAAAACAGGAAAGCATGTCATATTCACATGTATCATGTGTAAGCTAAGCAGATGCAGTTTACACTAATTAGGAGCAATACAAGCTAGACACCATATGCAACATGCAACCAGATATCACACTGCCAAGTTAGAGCAAGAACCTTGGATGGTGGAGTAGGGGAGCGGAAACTTGGACCTTGTAATGCACTATCAGTACAAGGAGAATCGGTACAGATGCTCTGTTTACGTTGCTGCAGAGGACCACCATCATCACCTTCCTTACTCTTTTCCTTCCTCTTTCTTGATTTTGCCTTGTCAAGTCAAACCCACAAGAAAAAGGAATAAAATTTGCTCTTCAGAACTCATTGATGCATGATACTGACGAACACTACTCTGATGAAAGGCAAAGTCATGATACGAGGATGGAATATGTATGAAAAAATGGACGGCTTGACATATTCACACCTATGATGTGGTAACTAAGCAGACGACACTTCAACAAATTAGAAGCACTGCAAACTAGACACCATATGAAAGGTGCAATCAATATCACTCTGCCAAGTTAAAACTGTATCGTCATAGGTGGCGTTCATCAAACTAGAAGCAATACATGCTAGAAATCATATTCAAGATGCAAACCAATATCACGTTGCCAACTTAAAGGTGTTCCATCATAAGTGACTGATGCAGGATACACAAGAAGAGTAGCTTCATGTAAGAACATGGTGTGATAGACAGATATAGTATGTACCAAAAACAGGAAAGCGTGTCATACTCACACGTATCATGTGTAAGCTAAGCAGATGCAGTTTACACTAATTAGGAGCAATACAAGCTAGACACCATATGCAACATGCAACCAGATATCACACTGCCAAGTTAGAGCAAGCACCTTGGATGGTGGAGTAGGGGAGCGGAGACTTGGACCTTGTAATTCACTATCAGTACAAGGAGAATCGGTACAGATGCTCCATTTACGTTCCTGCAGAGGACCACCATCATCGTCTTCCTTACTCTTTTCCTTCCTCTTTCTTGATTTTGCCTTGTCAAGTCAAACCCACAAGAAAAAGGAATAAAATTTTCTCTTCAGAACTCATTGATGCATGATACTGACAAACACTACTTTCATGTAAGGCAGCCACATGATAGGAGGATGGAATATGTATGAAAAACAGGACGGCGTGACATATTGACATGTATGATGTATAAAGTGTAAACTAAGCACAAGGTGCTTGAACTTGTTAGAATCAATGCAAGCTAGAAACCATATGAAAGATGAAACCAATATCGCTCTGCCAAATTAAAAGGGTGCCCTAACAAATGTATTTGACCAAATTAGAAGCAATACATGGAAACAGGCTAGAAATAATATGCAATATGCAACGAATAAAGATGACTCATCGTAAGTGATTGATGTAGGATACAAAAGAGAGGTAGTTTCATGTAAGAACAAGGTTAACACATAGATGTAGTGTGTACCAAAAATAGGAAGGCATGTCATATTCACAGGTATAATGTGTAAACTAAGCAGGTGCAATTTACCCTAATTAGAAGCATTACAAGCTAGACACCATATGCAACATGCAACCACATATCACATTGCAAAGTGAGAGCAAGCACCTGTGATGGTGGTGTGGGGGAATTGCGCCCATCAACTAGAGAGCTACGTTGACTATCTTCATTTAGCCTTGCTATTTCTTGAGAATCATGTGGGATGGATGACACTGCACTCTTTAAACGAGTATGGCTTCTCAGAGTAACCCACCCAGGTGACTGTCTCATCATAAGTGATTGACGAGGGATACAAAAGAGCATTAGTTTGATGTACAAACATGGTTAATAGACATATGTAGTACTCCCTCCGTTCGGAATTACTTGTCACAAAAATGGATGTATCTACAACTAAAATACATCTATATACATTCATTTCTTGGACGAGTAATTCCGAACGGAGGGAGTATGTATCAAAAACAGGAAGGCATGCCATTATCAAAGGTATAATGTGTAAAGTAAGCAGATGCAATTTAACCAAATTGGAAGCAATACAAGCTAGACACCATATGCAACATGCAACCACATTTGACAGCGCGAAGTTAAAGCAAGCACCTGGGATGGTTGTGTGTGGCAATTGAGATCATCAACTGCAGAGCTACGTTTACTGTCACCAACTGCGGACACTGCATCCTTTAGAGCGCTGAAACGGTTAGTGCTTATCTTCGAATTACACTGGAGAGACTTCTGTCTTTTCTTTTCAGCATTCATCAACACTGCGTCAGAGTCAAAAACACCCATGCATAAAAAACAATAGTGTGAGTATGGGTGAAGTGTGTGCACAATTAATACAATGTAAAAGTAGCAGATAGCAAGTCGGTGAGAAATAAATGGAGGGAGACATATGATAGCTCTGCAACATGCATGGCACACTAAATTACTACAAGATTCTATGAAAATAACATTGGACCGAAAACAAATAGGTCTTTCCATTTTTTCTCCACCATCCAATGTACAAAGAACGGGCAGATCGCCTTTATCTACCTCTAGCCAGTCAGTGTTGACGATCTTCCTCAAAACGGCAGTGACCACCGGCCCAGTCCCTGCCTGCGCCTTCCCCTCGACCTCACCGCACTGCCGTGCTTGGAACCGCCCCCCGGCAATCCATTCAAGCCCCGCCGACCTCCAGATCGGGCGCAAACAGCTCCTGTGCCCCACACCCCTATGATAGACACTGATGTGCCGCTTCCCCGGCGAACAGGCGGACTAGGTGCTCCGCGCGCCTAAGCAGGTGCTGCTTCTTTTAATTGCGGTTCGACTGACCCTGAATTGAAATCCAGGCGGGCTACTAACCTCTAGCAAAGGTGAAATAGTAAAGGGAGGAAACCTTGTGCATTTAGTATCACGAAGAAGATGCAGTAAGAAGCGCTCAACTAGTTTCTTTCGTGGGATGAATACGGTGTGAGCAGAGACGTAAGTTTTGCACGAATAAGGGAAGGGGAGTACCTCTTTCTGCTGGCAGTGTTGTGTCTCCTTCTGTTTTTCCAATGATCTTCTTGTGGTTCGCTGAAAACGAGAAGTTGTGGAGGACGGTGTAGCCTTGGACGAACTCATGGCCAAGTTGTTGAGTGTGGTGCGGTGGCCGTCTGTCGGCGGCGGGGAAGCAGATCCGAGGCGGCGAACGAAGGTGTAGAGGGAACATCTCCGGTGTGGTGGACGGTTGCGACAGTGGAGCGGCAGCAGTGAGGCGCAGGACGGCGTGGTTGGAGTAGTTCTGGTACGGCGCACGTCGGCGTCGGTGTCGTGGAGGTAGCTCTACATCGGCTTCAGCTACTCAGTCCTTGAGGGCATTGCGGTTGCGTTGGATGACGACGTCGGGGTACCGGCTCCGGCGTGATGGAGGAGGGTGGTGGTGGATTGGGTGCTATGGGGTGGAGGACAGAGGAGGCTGGGGTTTCGCGGCTGGTGGAGAGGGTGTTTTCGTGCCTGTCGGTGTCAAAACCGGCGGATCTCGGGTAGGGGGTCCCGAACTATGCGTCAAGGCCGGATGGTAACAGGAGACAAGGGACACGATGTTTTTACCCAGGTTCGGGCCCTCTCGATGGAGGTAATACCCTACTCTGCTTGATTAATATTGATGATATGGGTAGTACAAGAGTAGATCTACCACGAGATCAAGGAGGCTAAACCCTAGAAGCTAGCCTATGGTATGATTGTTGTATATGGAGTTGTTGTCCTACGGACTACAACCCTCTGGTTTATATTGACACCGGATAGGGTTAGGGTTACACAGAGTCGGTTACAATGGTAGGAGATCTTGAATATCCGCATCGCCAAGCTTGCCTTCCACGCCAAGGAAAGTCCCATCCGGACACGGGACGAAGTCTTCAACCTTGTATCTTCATAGTCCTGGAGTCCGGCTGAAGGTATAGTCCGGCTACCCGAACACCCCCTAATCCAGGACTCCCTCAGTAGCCCCCGTACCAGGCTTCAATGACGACGAGTCCAGCGCGCAGATTGTTCGGTATTGCAAGGCGGGTTCTTCTCCAAATCCTGTGTACCTGTAGGAATAATGTCCGATTTTTGTAATGTAGTGCTCCTCGGCTTCCACGCCCAATAATGGCCATCTTCCACGTGTCAAACGAATGCGAAAAGCCGGGGCGTTTTTACATCCACACCCCTAGCCGTATAAACGAGCCGCCTATTTAACGGGATGGGGATTTTGGTCCAAACCACATCTTCTCCTCTCCGTGAGTTATCATCAGAGCGCTTCCAGCAAAGGTCCATTCCAACATGACCAGCCGCCGCAGCTCCTCCCCTCGCCCCTCCGGTCCCAAACCCGGGGACTGGGAGAGTTGCACCATCCCGCATAGCGAGTTAGTGTCGCTTCAGGCCAAGGGATTTCTCCCTCAGGCATACATGGTCTCGGTCCGAGCCGGTCTCGCCACCTACAATGGCGGAAAACAAGCGGAGAGCACCCCCAATCCTTCTAAAGGAGAGCGGGTGTGCCTTGTCCCCTATCTAATAAGGGGACTGGGATTTCCAATTCATCCATTTCTCTGCGGGCTTCTAGAGTTCTACGGCCTCCAGCTGCACAATCTCACGCCCGCCTCCGTATTACATATTGCAGGTTTCATCGCCCTTTGCGAGCTATTTTTAGGCGTTGAGGCTCATTTCGCGCTGTGGAAGAGGTTATTCTGCCTGGTGCCCCGTTCTCAAGAGGGGTCTATATACCAAGTGGGCGGATCCAAAGTATGGCGCATCGCCGGGACCGGATACCTATACGGAACCCCAAAGAAGGCGTCGGAGGACTGGCCTTCGGAATGGTTTTACATAGATGACGTCCCGCTACCGGACCCTATCCGGGTCGGTCTCCCTTAGTTTAATAGTGCTCAATTGAAGAAACGCTTGAGCTGGCGTCCGCGGAGCTCTCAGAGAGAAAACGACAGAGATGTCCTTTACCTGATGGGCCGGATAAGACTGTTGGCTCAATCCGGACTAACCATGATTGGAGTCATGGCCGCATGCATTATGCGGGGGGTGCAGCCGCTTCAATATAGAGGCCACCCCATGTGGAATTTCAACGGGGAGGATGACGCCACCCGTTATGATCGTAAGGGGCCGGCCTCAGCCGCCGCCCTAGTAAAGATCTTATCCTCTTTGTACAAGGGAGAAAAGGAGGAATTCCTCTGTGTCAACCCGCGGGCCAGATTTACTATGTACGATCCTCCAAGTTGGGTAAGTGAACAATTGCGCCTGCCCGATACTCCCACGGTTAGATATGTAGTCTAACGACTTCAATGCAAGAACTGCGACAGGAGGTAAAGGATATAAACGGCCGCCCTCCACAGCCCGAGGACCCAGAACGGTCCCTTGATCCGGACTCCGAAGAGGATCCGGACATATCGGTGGAGCTTATCGACGGGGTGTTCCATCAGCTAAGCAAGGACAATACCTTGGTAGTCATTACGGCTGATTACCCAGGGTTAATCCCGGCCTCCTAGGTGACAGAAACCGGAGTCTCATTCCCTTGAGAGAGATTCCATTCTCACGTATTCCGGTGTTTCTGACGACAACCGTGTTTTGCAGGGGAGATTTCCGAGGCAGGAGGCCTAACCTGCGGCGGCTAGCCAACGAGGGGCCGCGGGGCCCCGTGGGGCAAAAAGGAATGTAGTCCGGACTGAGATGCCGGCGCAAAGGTATAGCGCACCCTCTGTTTCCCTGGTGTTATTCTGTTAGGGCATATTAATGTTCGTGCTATCTTCAGAACGAAGAGACCTCGCCGGACTACATCCGGAGAGGTTGCCAATCGCGCCTCCACCAGCCAGGATCCAACGTCTGGCCAGGAAGCGGAGGCGAGCACAAGGCGCGCACCGGACGCTCCTCCGACAGAGGATACGGACATGTTGTCTGCCACAAATTCTGAAGTGGAGAGTGCCATGAACCACAGGCGTCACCGGACAGTTCTACGCGACGCTTGTTTCTCCCAAGAGGCTTTAGATGCCTTTAACTCGGGAGATGCCTACCTCTGTGCCGCTCAAAATGGTTTAGCCAGAGCCACGGAGCAGTATGTAAAGGACATACGGGTAAGAAAATTTTGGTCAAATATATATATACCAGTAGCCCCCGAGACTTGAAACAGTTAGAGCAACTGATTTAAGGATCTTTTGATATGCAGGTTCTTACAGAGAAGAATACCGTACTGTCCCAGGACCTAGAAAAGTGCAAGGCCCAACTAAAGGCCGCACTAGCCGCAGCAGGGGAGCCCAAAGAGACCCCCTCTGGTAAGATACACTTCAAAAGATTAGTATTGTGCGGTGTGGGTGCAAATCTGACAAATCATATTGTAGATGGCACTGGACTCGATCCGGAAAAGCAACAACTCTTACGCTGGCTAAAGGCCGGTGAGAGTACGTTGACAAAGGTGAGGTGAGAGAAGAATGAACTTCAGGATGCCAACACCAAGCTGGACGTCGAACTTAAAGATGTTCGTGGCCAGCTGTCGGACTCCACGAAGGAGAATCAGCGGCTTCGACACGGCATATTTACTAACTGCTTGAACGAACTTTGAAAAAAGAGTTCATCGAGGAAGTCGACTAACAAAGTAATGTCTGTAGGTATGCTCATAGGTCGTCCTGCAAAGGAGATGCCCGGTTCTACGGGTGACCTTCTTCCCGAACTCTTGCAACTGCACGAGCGAATTCGGCAGGCAATGCGAGGCATTGCCCAAGCCTTATGGCCTGCCCACTCCATGCCCGAGGGCCTTGGAGAGCTTGCGGAGAAGCTGAAGGGAGCTCGGCGGCGCTTCCGGATGTGGAAGATATCGGCCTGCCGACAAGGCGCTAGGGAGGCCTGGGCCATGGTGAAGACCCGTTTTACGAAGTCTGACCCAAACCACATGGCCGAGGTCGGACCAGTGGGGCCTGACGGGAAGGAGATCCCTATAAGCTTAGTATACGGCCAAGTAGAGTTGGCCGCGAAGTATTCCCAGTAGGACTGTAAATTAGACAGCCTGTTAGATGGTATAGAAGAGGAATACAATCAGTCAGAATGACTATGTAATTTTGAATTGACATGTGTAATGCCTTCTAGCCGGATTGTAGATTGTTTGTCGTTGCCGGAGTGTGTCCGAATACCATAGCGATTATATAAGAACCGGGGTATGCGTGGAGACCTGGCATAGGGGTCATGAGTGCTTTATCAGACAAGTGCCCAACTAGTTATGTTATATTACATGGTTAGTAAGAAACATCTTCCAGAGAGAATAGTTCCGTTAGGGGTTCCTTTCGCTGGGAGGCATGCCCTAAAGTGCTTGTCCGGACTGCGTGAAAAGACGCAGAAAAAAGCATCTGGGGGCGCATAAAATGAGTAAAAAGATCATCTTTTATTTCACCAACCGAATATTCCCTTAAGAACGCTAGCTTTCGGCTTCACCCACTCTGAGGTACACATCCGGCTGACCCAGCAGTAACAATCGCAGAGGTGCTCCCTTTACCGCCTAGCCGAACAATCGGGAACGTAGGGGTAAGCACAGGAGCCAGGCAACCCAGCTTGGCCAAAACGTAAGTCATATCGATGCATATAATGGTGAAGAAAAAGGTACATGCGGAAGTTTGACGCATGTGTTGGGCGTGAAGCCCGTATAAATAAGCTTTTGTTAAAGAAGCCCCCAGGTTTAATGAGCGCGAGTGGCGCGTCACTAGATGAGCCTTTAAGGGCTATAAAAGAAAAGAGGGGAAGGAGAGAAATGTAAGACAAAAAAATGCAAAAAATGGACAGAGGAAGGAGACGAACACAGAGTCCGGCGCTAGGCATAGAATCTTCGGAGACGGGTGGCGTTCCACGGGTTCGGCTCGAGTCGGTTATCCGACGCATCTCACAGACGGTACGCCCCACCAGTCAGGACTTGGTCGATTATGAATGGACCTTCCCACTTGGGCTTGAGTTTGTCCTTTTTCTTATCCGGCAGGCGTAGAACTAGTTCGCCAACATTGTAATTGTTGGCCCGTACTTCTCTGCTTTGATATCTTCGGGCCTGCTATTGATAAAATGCGGAACAGGCTTTTGCCACGTCACGCTCCTCCTCCAAGGCGTCCAAGTTGTCCTGCCGATCGAGCTCGGCTTCTCTTTCTTCGTACATGCGCACTCTAGGTGAGTCATGAATTATGTCGCATGGCAGAACTACCTCTGCGCCGTATACCATAAAAAATGGTGTGTATCCGGTGGTGCGATTTGGCGTGGTCTGCAGCCCCCATAGAACGGAGTCGAGCTCCTCTACCCAGTGCGTGTTAGATTCCTTGAGGGACCGCACCAGTCTAGGTTTAATGCCGCTCATGATAAGACCATTTGCACATTCGACCTGGCCGTTGGTTTGTGGGTGATAGACGGAAGCATAATCGAGCTTGATGCCCATGTTTTTGCACCAGAGTTTTACCTCGTCGGCGGTAAAGTTTGTACCGTTATCGGTTATGATGCTGTGGGGGACGCCATAACGGTGTACAACCCCGGATATGAAGTCTATCACAGGTCCGGATTCGGCCGTTTTAACAGGCTTGGCTTCTATCCATTTGGTGAACTTATCCACCATGACCAGTAAGTATTTTTTCCTATGGGTCCCACCTTTAAGGGGTCCGACCGTGTCAAGCCCCCAGACCGCAAAAGGCCAGGTGATGGGTATAGTTTGGAGTGCGGTGGGTGGCATATGGCTTTGGTTGGCAAAAAGTTGGCAACCAACGCATCGTTGGACTAGGTCCTGAGCGTCTGCCTGGGCCGTCAGCCAATAAAAGCCTGTACGGAAAGCCTTGCTAACAAGGGACCGAGCAGCGGCGTGGTGACCACCGAGTCTGGCATGAATTTTAGCCAGAAGGTTCCGCCCTTCCTCTTCGGAGATGCACCTTTGAAGGACTCCGATAGTGCTTTTCTTATAAAGCTCTCCCTCATGGACTCTATAGGCTTTAGATCGCCGCACTATGCAACGGGCCTCGTTTTGGTCCTCCGGGAGTTCCTGCCTAGTAAGGTAGGCTAGGAATGGTTCTGTCCACGGGGCGATAACCGCCATTATTACGTGGGCTGAAGGTGTAATTTCATTGGCAGAGCCTCCAATTATGTCAGATTGTTCGGCGTCGAGTGGTGCGGCTGGGTCCAGGCTGTTATTTGCGGGTTCCCCATCCCATGCTATGGATGGCTTAAACAATCTTTCCAACAAGATGTTGGGGGGGACTGCATCGCGTTTTGCTCCGATGCGTGCCAGGACGTTCACTGCTTGATTGTTTTCTCGGGCTATACGGTGAAACTCTAGCCCTTCGAACCGAGCTGACATTTTTAGGACGGCGTTGCGGTAAGCTGCCATTTTTGGGTCCTTGGCGTCGAAGTCTCCATTTATTTGGGATATCGCGAGGTTTGAATCCCCGCGTACCTCTAGGCGCTGGATACCCATGGATACTGCTATCCGGAGACCATGTAGGAGGGCCTCATATTCGGCTGCATTGTTGGAATCTGTGTACATGATCTGGAGCACATATTGGACTGTGTCTCCTGTGGGGGACGTCAGGACGACGCCAGCCCCCAGTCCGGCCAACATTTTGGAGCCGTCGAAATGCATAATGTAGTTTGAATATGTGTCGTACTCTTTAGGGAGCTCGGCCTCCGTCCATTCTGCGACGAAGTCGGCCAAAGCTTGCGATTTAATAGCTCGCCGTGGCTTATAGGTTATATCGAACAGGAGAAGCTCAATGGCCCATTTTGCAATCCGGCCCGTTGCATCGCGGTTGTTGATAATATCGTTGAGTGGTACTTCCGAGGCTACTGTTATGGAACACTCTTGAAAGTAGTGTCGTAGCTTCCGGGATGCCATGAATACCGCGTATGCAATCTTTTGGTAATGCGGGTACCGTGATTTGCATGGAGTGAGGACAGTGGACACGTAGTAGACCGTCCTTTGAAGGGGGAATTTGTGTCCATCCGTTTCCCGCTCGACAACAAGCACTGCGCTGACAACTTGATGTGTTGCTGCAATGTACAATAACATTGGTTCGCTGGTGTTCGGTGCGACCAGGACTGGGTTTGTTGCCAATATGGCTTTTATTTCATCAAGTCCGGCCGTGGCGGCATCCGTCCACTCGAAGTGTTTGATGCGCCGAAGGAGGCGATAGAGGGGTAGTGCCTTTTCTCCCAAGCGGGAGATGAAGCGGCTTAAAGCCGCCACGCATCCGGTTAATTTTTGTATTTGTTTGAGGTCCTTTGGGATATCCAATTGTGACAAAGCTCGGATCTTGGCTGGATTTGCTTCAATTCCTCTACCGGATACAATGAAGCCCAAGAGCTTTCCGGCTGGGACGCCGAAGACGCATTTTTCCGGGTTGAGCTTGATGTCATATTTTCGGAGGTTATCGAATGTAAGCCTCAAGTTGTCTACTAGAGATTCGACATGTCTTGATTTGACGACCACATCATCCACATATGCCTCCACTATTTTGTCGATCTGGTTTGCCAGACATGTCTGGATCATGCGCTGATATGTTGTGCCAGCATTTTTCAGCCCCAAGGGCATTGTGTTGAAGCAGAATGGGCCGTACGATGTGATGAATGCTGTTGCGGTTTGGTTTGATTTTGCCATCTTGATTTGATGGTAACCGGAGTATGCGTCGAGGAAACACAACGAATCATGTCCTGCGGTGGCATCGATAATTTGATCGATACGGGGGAGGGGGAAGGGAACCTTTGGGCAAGCCTTGTTAAGGTCTTTAAAATCGACACACAGGCGCTAGGATTTGTCCTTCTTTGGTACCATCACCAGGTTTGCTAGCCAGTCCGGATGTTTTATGTCTCTAATGAATCCGGCCTCCAATAGCTTGGCTAGCTCCTCTCCCATAGCCTGTCTCTTGGGTTCGGAAAAACACCAAAGGGCTTGTTTGACAAGTTTGAGTCCTTTTAGGATATTTAAGCTGTGTTCGGCTAGCCTGCGTGGGATCCCTGGCATGTCTGAAGGGTGCCAGGCAAAAATGTCGTAGTTCTCTCATAGGAACTCTTGCAGTGCGGCGTCTATATCAGGGTTCAGTCGTGCCCCGATGGAAGCTTGGATGGAGCTAGAATTTGACTATTTCGTCAGCTGGCTTGAAGGATGTGGATTTGGATCTCTTGTCGAGTATCACATCATCCCTGTTAACCGTGGAGCGCAGCGCAGTCAGTTCCTCGGCCGCTAAGGCTTCGGATAGTGCCTCAAGGGCTAATGCGGCCGTCTTGTTTTCGACGCGGAGTGCTATGTCCGGATCACTAGCTAGAGTGATAATTCCGTTCGGCCCGGGCATCTTAAGCTTCATGTACCCGTAATGGGGTATTGCTTGGAAGATTGTGAATGCTTCCCGCCCTAGTAAAGCGTGATATCCGCTTTTGAACGGGGCCACCTGAAACGTGACTTCTTCAGACCTGTAATTATCCGGCATGCCGAACACCACATCTAGTGTGATTTTTCCTGTGCAGTGCGCTTCCCGACTAGGGATTATTCCTCTAAAGGTTGTGCTGCTTCGCTCGATGCGGTTCCAGTCTATTTCCATTTTTTGAAGGGTTTCATCATAAATGAGGTTCAGTCCGCTGCCTCCATCCATGAGCACCTTGGTGAGGCAAAAGCCGTCCACTATGGGATTGAGGACCAATGCGGCTGGTGCTCGGGCTGTTCGGAATCTAGGTTCATCACCTGCGTTGAAGGTAATAACAGTGTCGCTCCATGGATTTATTGTTGCAACTTGATAGACTTCGGCGAGGCTGCGGAGTGTTCTTTTTCGCATGTTGTTTGATGCGAAAGTCTCGAAGACTGTGAGAATGGTACTGGTGTCCTCGGGCTGGCTTTCTGCGGCCTCCAGAATTAAGAGGTCCTCGCCAATTTTGGCCACCTGCCGGAGTATCCAACATGCTCTAAGGCTGTGAGTTGGTGGGGTGTCCTATGTACTGTGCATTCTACAGGGTCCATCAAGCCACCTTTCCAGTACGGTTCCATGCCCTGTAGAGGGTTTTGGCTTTTTGGTGTTTATCCCGGGTGTCCTATGATGATGCACCCTCTTAGTTCGGACGGGATTACTATTCAAGGCCAGATTATCCCAAAATTTTATTTTGGTTTTCCAGGCGCTTTCCATCGCACAGTATTTTTGTACTATGGACGCCAAGTTAGCGAAGCGTGTAATATCACGACGACTTACGGCGTTAAGGATTCCCTCGTCCGTGCAATTACTGCAGAAAATTGAGATTGCGTGTCCCTTGCGGCAATCCTTTATCCTGTTCATAACCAGGAGGAATCTGGCCCAGTAATGATGTACTGTTTCCTCGGGCCTCTACCTGATTTGGGAGAGATCGCTTATGTTCGGGTGGGCGGGTGTTGTTGAATCTGAAACCTCACCCAATCCAAGATTCGGAGGTCGAAGAGTTTCCGAACTCTGAAGTTTGGATTCTTGAATGTTGTCCAATGAATCTAGCCCATTGCCTGATCCTAAGCTTAGGTCTTGAGTTACATCCTCCCCTCCGCGGGTATCCGGCTTGGAGGGGTCGGGGATTCGGACGTAGCTAGTCCTTAAAATAGATGAAGGGTAGCCGTACTGCGCCTCTACCACGGCAACGTGGTGGGTGACTTGGGGAGAGTTAATTTCTCTTAGATCAGGTTTAAGCCCAACCTGGTCGTAATCCGTAGCGACCCCCAGGGCGGCGATGCGATCCAAGAGCTCGTTTACGGAAGAGAGCTCCATTGGATCTAGCTGCTCGACGAGCTCCAAGATGACGTGTAGGTTGCTTTTGATGACCCGGGAGGTCACCGTCGGCGCAACAGCCGAACAGGCGGTCATGAGGAAACCACCTAGCCGGAGAGTTTGGCCGACAGCCAAGGCTCCCTTAGCAACGGCGTCGTCTTTAAAGACGGAAGGAGGCATCCTTCCTGATTGCAACGGCACAGAGGAACTCTCAATGAAAGCACCAATGTCGGTGTCAAAACCGGCGGATCTCGGGTAAGGGGTCCCGAACTGTGCGTCAAGGCCGGATGGTAACACGAGACAAGGGACACGATGTTTTTACCCAGGTTCGGGCCCTCTCGAGGGAGGTAATACCCTACTCCTGCTTGATTAATATTGATGATATGGGTAGTACAAGAGTAGATCTACCACGAGATCAAGGAGGCTAAACCCTAGAAGCTAGCCTATGGTATGATTGTTGTATATGGAGTTGTTGTCCTACGGACTACAACCCTCCGGTTTATATAGACACCGGATAGGGTTAGGGTTACATAGAGTCGGTTACAATGGTTCGAGATTTTGAATATCCACATTGCCAAGCTTGCCTTCCACGCCAAGGAAAGTCCCATCCGGACACGGGCCGAAGTCTTCAATCTTGTATCTTCATAGTCCTGGAGTGAGGCTGAAGGTATAGTCCGGCTACCCGAACACCCCCTAATCCAGGACTCCCTCAGTGCCCACGGAGTATGAATGGGGAAACGGAGGGAGGCGGGGAACTAAGGGGGAACAATGTTTCGGTTTGGGACGCGCTTGTTTGAAATTTGGGGAAAGTTACAAACTTTGCCCCCATCTAAAATTTCGGACATATTGCGGGTTGGGGGTAGGACAGTAATCTCAGGTGTCCCAAATGTGGGCAGGATAGATTTCGGCCGAGCGCATGGGTGTTTAGGCACCCATGGTGTATGAATGCTTCTTAGAGGTGGTTGAGACTGGCGTCTTGGTGAAGTTACAAACCTACCCCGGTGGACATCAGGCCGATAGGCTACACGGGCCAGAGTCAGGACAGTAATTTCCTACCACCAAACATTAGTCTCACGCGGTTTCAGGTGACCAGAGGCCTATTTGGCTCTTCGTTCAATATTTGGGAGCAGAAGCATTAACGTTTTCGGTTCTCTTGAATTGAACTTTCAGGATTTGTCAAACTTCACAAATCTTTACTCTTGAAAATCCTAAAGCTACAATTATTTTGGAACGGAGTGGTACATTTGAATATACATTGCACACGAGTATATATTAAAAAATATGCAACTTACCTCAGTTCATGCATGGTTCCAGATATAATCTCCTTGGTTGCAAAAAAATTAGACATGCGTTATATATAGCATGTTCAAATGCACAACAAAGATTGATGCCTCCTTTTACATCTGATTTACAAATGTCATTATCTCGGGTTCAAATAGATGAATGCACTTCCTATGAATTTGAATCTTTGAAACCCCCTTTATGTTGAATTCGACATGTATTCTATTTCGTAGCTAGCAATTTTGTCGTGGTATTCTCATGGGGGGTGTAAGACGACATATGCCACAACGTGGCTTCGTGTGAGGGCAAGACTGCTGCCGGAATATCCAGGGACGGGTATGCGAGTAGCACGCGCTAGTTTACCCAGGTTCGGGGCTCTCCGAAGAGATAACACCCCTACTCCTACATGTCTGAGTATATCTGGTATATCTGGTACAGAGTTGCTCCTGGAGCTGTATCTGAAAGCAGTGCCACAGGCATCTGGTTTCATATATGCATGTATGTGGCATGCTCTAGTGGCCGGCCATGCTCATGGCTCATGGCCATGAGCATGTGTATGCTCATGCGTGTGTGCATGTGAGGGTGGATGGATGGATGGATGTATGGATATATATATAGTGTGGAGCTAGCTTACTATCTAAGCTAAGTGTGGTATGGGAGCAAGGGGGTATGGTGGGGTGTCATCCTTGTCCGCTGGGTCACTTCATAAATAGTGCCCAGGGACAAGGGACACTGTACATGATGGCTGGGGTGACACGTGAACAGTGCTGGGTACGGCCGTCATGTCGGGGTCGCGTCAGGCCACAGTTGACTTCGGGCAGTCGGCCTGGTGGAGGAGTCGGCAGCCAGCAGTTGGCCTGGTGGAGGAGTCGGCAGCCAGCAGTCGGCCTGGTGGAGCAGTCGGCAGCCAGCAGTCGGCCTGGTGGAGCAGTCGGCAGCCATCAGTCGGCCTGGTGGAGCAGTCGGCAGCCAGCAGTCAGCCTGGTGGAGCAGTCGGCAGCTAGCAGTCGGCCTGGTGGAGCAATCGGCCTAGTAGTTGGACTGAGGGGCTTCGCTAGCCCCGATGTCTTGAATTCTTGTCTCGCCATCTTCGGGGTATCCGTGTCCAATTACTCCGACAGTAGCCCCCAAGACTACGGGCAACTTGGCAAAGTTGGGCGGAGGTTTTTTGGCGAGTGTTCATGGAAATGATCATGAAAAAGAAAAAGTTAGTCCACGCAGATATATCAAATGTTTGCTTTTAGCATTGCAAGTTTTATGCGGACTTAATCTTTTTCATGTTCCCTCCACTTTTTGGCTTGTGCTCTTGCTTGCCGGACAGCCGCTCTGCGGTCTGTGGCTGAGAGTGGGCCCCGAAGTGGAATGTACAATACTCAGAGTCTGGGAGCAGATTCAACCGAGTAGATACTTGTAAAGGAAACGGCCGGATCGCCCGATCCGTTTTTCTTCCCGGACGTTTTTCGCGTGGGTGGCCTCCAGCGTTCACTCTTGCTAGTCGGCCAGCCGCTCTGCGGTCTGTGACTAAGAGTGGGCCTTTGGTACCGTGCACGGTACTAAGCCGTCTGCGGGAACTAACGTCTCAGGCCAAGCGGCCAGCCCCCGGGCCAACTCTGGCTGGCGCCAGGGCAAACAGTGATGCAACCGTAATTAAAATGCGTTGATAGTCCCCGAGCATCGCTCGGGGTTATCCGTTCTTGCGTGATGCAAAAATATGCGGGCGAGGAGCTCACATTGATTTTCGTGTAGTCGTGATCGTCGAAGACAGCCGGCACGACTCGACGCTCGCGGAGCGCGTCATCGCACCCGCTGGGTGTAGCCTTCGAGCCCCCGGGTGCTCGAAGGGGGGTCCCGGCCGGTCAGGCCCGACCGGCCAGGCGGCGAGGTGTCTGCAGCGCCTTTTTCTTCTCTCTCTCTCTCTCTCTCTCTCTCTCTGTCTCTCTCTCTCTCTCTCTCTCTCTTTTTCTCTGCCGGCTGCTGGCAGTCGGACAAAACTCTTCTCTTGTCTCTTGTTTTCTTCAGTGGGGCGCGCCAGCGCACCCACTAGGTGTAGCCCCTGAGATTCGGGCCGACTGCTGAGCAGTCGGGCCGGATCTCCCGGCAACTACTTTGTCTTCTTATTCACGGGGGCGCGTCAGCGCACCCGCTGGGTGTAGCCCCTGAGATTCGGGCCGACTGCCGAGTAGTCGGGCCGGATCTCCCGATGACTACTTTGTCTTCTTCTTTTTCTTCTTCAGCCGGCTGGGTGGGCGGACCCCGACACAGCAGTCGGGTGCTTTGCGGCCGGGCAGGCAGCCAGCGGTCGGAGGCACATCTGAAAGTCGGACGCACACCTTTTTTTTCGCCAGCCGGCTATGGGCAGTCGGCCCTTGGCTTTTTTAGCCGGATCACGGGCAGCCGACCCTTTCTTTTCTCTTCTCTCTTTCTGTCCGACTCCACGCGGGGAGCTGGACCCTCTTTTTTTTGGTGGGGAGCCGGCTTCGCACTCGGCCATTGACTTTTCTAATAGTCGGGCTCCAACTTTTTTCTACCCGGCCGTCATTTTTCTTCCATCCAGCCATTGAGCAGGCGGCCCTGCAAGGGCGCCAGTCGGTGCGAGGCAGGAGGCGGGAGGTGACGGGCACGCGGATGCCGGCTAGAGTGGTGAGCCGGCTGCACGCGTGGATGTCGGCTGGAGCAGCGAGTCGGCCCAGGCGGCGCGAGGCGGCAGCCGGCCCAGGCGGCGCGAGGCGGCAGCCGGCCCAGGCGGCGCGGGGCAGCCGGCTGAAGCACCGCGACCTGACAGTCAGCGCGGGAGGCCAGGACAGGGCCGCAGCCGGCGCGGTGTGGTTGGAGCCAGCCCGCATGGGGTCTAAGGCGAGGCGGGGTGGCCGGGGCGCGCAGCCACGCGGGCAGGGCGGACGCTGGCCCGCGGACGCACGAGCGGGCGGTGTCGGAGCGGCGTGGTCGAAGCCGGCCTCGGGCGAAGAGAGGCGGTCGGGCGGAGCCGCGGGCGCACAGGGGCAGCCGGATCCGGCGCGATGCAGAAGGAGCTGGACCCGACCCTGTGGGCGCAGGCGGCGAGCCGGTAGGTGCTGGGGGAGCCGGACCGGAACAAGCAGCCAGCCCGCCCGAAGCCGGCAGGAGGCCGGAACAACGGGTCGGGGGTCAGGTGCGGGAACTCGCGCGGGAGCAGGTACGCCGCGAGCGCGCGAAGGGGAGGCCAGGCGCGGTCGGGTGGTGTGAAGTCAGCCGGGCGCGGCCAGACGGTCAAGAGGAGATCCGGCCGGTGCGAGGCGAGGCGGAGCCGGGCGACGGAGCCGACCTGTGCGGGGCGGCCACCTGGAGACGGGGGAAGGAGGCGCAGCCGGCCGCGGTAAGCCGGCGCGGGGGTGCGGCCGACCGAGGCGGGACTTTGCCCGCGAGCGAGGACGTGGAGCCGCACACAGGCGGGCACGGGTGCAGGGGAGTGGAGGGAGACGCCGCTGCAGGGGAGGAGGTGGAGCCGGACCGAGCAGGCCGAGTGGCGGGAGCCGGCAGCGGGACTCCTGCGCGGGCCTCAGCGCTGTTGCTGGTGACGGCGCAAGGCGCAGGCAGAGGTAGCAGCCATGGCGAGGCGAACTAGCAGCTAGCAGTTTGGGCTGTGGCACTGAGGTAGTCACGGCCATGGTGATGTATGGGGAAATATCTGGGAAGTGTATGGTTATGCTTTGACCATTGTTTGACTCGCATCTAGCTAGCTAGCATAGATTATATATGTAGGGGCGAGCGCTCGTGTGTCGGCCGAAGCAAGGCGCTACGCGGAGGGAAGCAAACGCAAGCGGCGCATGGATGGCCACGGTTGACCGAAACGAGGCTCCACGCGCGGCGCTCGCGCGGAGCAGACAGCCGGTGTTGCATTGGTGGTGACGAAGGTGGCGAGGCCGACGACGAGGACGTGCCGTCCCATGTGGCCGCTCCGGGGGCGGGTCGAAGTCGAGCCCCCGAGCGCTACCAGAGAGACGGCACGACACCGCGGCGGTGAAGATGAAGATGGTCCCGCCCGGACTGCGAAACCAGCAGCAGCGCGGTAGCATAGTACCGCCCCACGGTGGGCGCCAAATGTCGTGGTATTCTCACGGGGGTGTAAGACGACATATGCCACAAGGTGGCTTCGTGTGAGGGCATGACTGCTGCTGGAATATCCAGGGACGGGTATGCGAGTAGCACGCGCTAGTTTACCCAGGTTCGGGGCTCTCCGGAGAGATAACACCCCTACTCCTGCATGTCTGAGTATATCTGGTATATCTGGTACAGAGTTGCTCCTGGAGCTGTATCTGAAAGCAGTGCCACAGGCATCTGGTTTCATATATGCATGTATGTGGCATGCTCTAGTGGCCGGCCATGCTCATGGCTCATGGCCGTGAGCATGTGTATGCTCATGCGTGTGTGCATGTGAGGGTGGATGGATGGATGGATATATATATTGTGGAGCTAGCTTACTATCTAAGCTAACTGTGGTATGGGAGCAAGGGGGTATGGTGGGGTGTCATCCTTGTTCCCTGGGTCACTTCATAAATAGTGCCCAGGGACAAGGGACACTGTACATGATGGTTGGGGTGACACGTGAACAGTGCCGGGTACGGCCGTCATGTCGGGGTCGCGTCAGGCCGCAGTTGACTTCGGGCAGTTGGCCTGGTGGAGGAGTCGGCAGCCAGCAGTCGGCCTGGTGGAGCAGTCGGCAGCCAGCAGTCGGCCTGGTGGAGCAGTCGGCCTGGTGGAGTAGTCGGCAGCCAGCAGTCGACCTGGTGGAGCAGTCAGCAGCTAGCAGTCGGCCTGGTGGAGCAGTCCGCCTGGTAGTTGGACTGAGGGGCTTCGCTAGCCCCGATGTCTTGAATTCTTGTCTCGCTGTCTTTGGGGTATCCGTGTCCAATTACTCCGACAAATTTGGAATGTATCCATGCAATTGACAAATGTATAAAGTGCTTCACGCTAACAACATGGAGTGCACTAGTTAATGTTTATATATGAATTGCAAAAGCATCCATTGCCTGTATTTCAAACCGCTCTCACTCTATGGATCGATAATATGAAATAAACACATGCACATGCTAGAATTCAATAGAGTATGGGTGTCTGATAGACCGATTTTCGTCGATACACAATTTGCAAAATTCATGATCTCATCCAAAAATAATAATGCCATTTATATTTTAATTTAATGCGTAGAACCGCGTTTTACACGTAGATGCACTATGCCTCGGCCCGTTCTCACAAACGTGCTATATCTCTCTCTATCTACCACATAAGTACACACACTTTATATGCATCGGCATTTCTCTTTCACACATGCTCATAATCTCTCTTGGGGTGTCGGGGAGTCTGACGCACATGCTATCCCTGTATCTCTCTCTCTCTCTCTTTTTGACTACTATGTACCACTCTTTTCACTAATCTCAGTTGGAAAACACTATTTCTCTCACATGCATATATACACACGCACAGTCTCTACTAGCCCTTTATACGCACATATATGTGCCTACGTGTCTCCCGCATGCACATTATCTTTAGGCCTCTCTCGCACACATTGCCCCCCCCCCAGACACACCTCTCTCTTAGTAGTTGGCGGATATGATTCCATCATATCATTCGGTAGGATATCCCTGATTGTAAGGCTGGATGGTAATACGAGGCAAAGTTTTACCCTAGTTAGGGCCCTTGCAGTTGAGGAAAAAGCCTACTCCTGGTACTGTATATTAGTGATAGGGGTGTGTACAAAGTACATGTGAATACTAGGCATTGTGCGTGTGTGTATACTATCAATGAACTAGCCCCCAAGCTTCTATAACATACTTAGGGCCTAGGGTTACAAATCATATATAGTCGGCTTATCACCAGTGGGGATAGAGTCCTTCGCGACTCTGGTAGCTAGCTTCGTGTTGTACACCGAGTCCTCCACATGGGTCTTCGTATAATGCGTCTCGATCCAACCTATGTGGCGCTAGATGGAACCAACCCATGAGTCCTCATGTTGACCCACCACAACTAGAAATGATGTGCCCACCACACCACACATGCAATCGGCCACTAATAAAATAAGCATATACAATAGTACAATGTTATACATGAAAGTTAATTGCATGGTGCATCCAAAAATATTTGTTTTGCATTGTGAATCTTTATATATTCCACTAAAATATTAGTCATGGGAAAGAGAAATGAAGGGAATATCTCTCCATGTCTCCACTGGACATCCCCTCTTTCTACACCACTTTCACGTACGCACACAAACTATCTCTCAGCCCTCTAAAGTATGCATGCCCACGACACATTCACGCATGATGGTCACTGTATTTCAAGCTAAAGCACTATACGGTCACTGGAGTTCAGAATATGCTCATTACGGTCACGTATACATTCTGATGGTGATCATATGGTATCTAGCTCACGATACGTCTCCATATTTTCTTGATGACACTGACGGACT
This sequence comes from Triticum aestivum, assembly GCF_018294505.1. Classification (NCBI taxonomy): domain Eukaryota; kingdom Viridiplantae; phylum Streptophyta; class Magnoliopsida; order Poales; family Poaceae; genus Triticum; species Triticum aestivum. The sequence goes on from NC_057800.1 coordinate 605,108,560, forward strand.
TTGCATTTGATGCGTGCTCCATATTTTGTTGACGACACTTACAGTCATTGTATTTGAAGTGAAATCACGATATGGTCACTGGACTTCAGAATAAGCTCATCACGGTCACCACATACATTTTGTCGTGCTAACCAACATGTGGTTGGATGGTTAGGAGGACAGTGGTTTCTCGAGCCCACCAGGGTTAAAGTCCCAGTGCTCGCATTTATCCTGGGTTAATTTCAGTATTTTCCGGCGATGTGCGTTCAGTGGGAGGAGACATTCCACTTGACTACGAGGCACCTATGGTGACTTCGTAAAATCTCAAGATCATATGCTAGCCCACTCTCTCGAAGGTGCTCATAGGGGTAGGGTCTGCGTGTGTGCCCTTATAGCGGTGAGTGCTTGCGCGTATATATGAGCCCTTACGTCTGTATCGTGTTAAAAAATACATGTCATGATTATACGGTCACTGGCTCATCCGTACAACTCCGTATTTCGTTGATGACACAATCAATTGACCAGTCAAGTGTTCCACGTGGCGCAACTAGTGTTGCACCATCGGGGCGCGTAACCATGGGGCCCACCTGTCAGCCCGTATATGAAAGAAAGAAATGGTAGTTTGAGTCTGTGCTATGTTAATGAAATACATTTTAGGGTGATCATACGGTGACTGGCTCACCATACAACTCCGTAATTTCTTGATGACACGATCAATTGACCAGTCAAATGGTCCACATCCAGCAGCGCACATTACCATAGGGCCCACCCGCCAGTGCATATATGAAGGACAGAAATGGTACTAAATTAGTGGTCGGTGGGTACTCGAAGTCGTGAGACCTCTGGTTGGCAGTCACGGACAGTGGGGGGGTTGATTGGGCGGTGGGGTGGGGATCGCCGGAGAAAAAGCTCGGCACGGGGGGGCCTAGAGGGATGGCCGGTGCGGCGGCGGACCGGCAGTGAGGAGTGGTTTCGGGGAGGGCGGGGCAGCATGGCGGCGCGGGCCGGCCGCAGGCGGCGGCGGCTGGCGGTTCGGCTGGTGGTGGCCGGCGGCTCAGGGGGGTGCAGTTTGATGATAAACTGCATGCCCTTGATTTCGTATCCAACGGCTGGAAAATCTAACGACCAGAGATGAAAAGGTCAGTTGACTGACGTGTAGCCTCACCCTGCACGTACACATGCACGCACGCAAGACACACATGCATGCAAGCGTGCAACACTGACACTACACATAATGAACACACGCACGCATGCAGGCGTGCAACACTGACGCATACACATGCACTCATGAACACACGCCCGTATGCACACATGCATGCAACACTGAAACATACCCTTGCACGCACACACGCAACACTCGCACGCCTGCATGCACACATCACATGACGCAAGACACACGCTCAACCTATACGTGCATGCACCCTTTGTTAAGGACATGGATTTTTACGGGTATTAATCAATCTTATCTGTGATAAGCGGAACATTGATGTTTGTAGCGGTCTTTATGAATCACAACGTATCGAACGAGCTATCAACATAGTAGTCTTATCTACATGAAAAGGATGACTTCACACTCAATGAATAATCATCGGTTTATGAGATGCCCGCTTCTGACCACCCTGGCCCACCAAAGGTTCCTCTGATGTGCGCTGCCTGGGTTGGGTCACTCACATGCAGGCCATGTACCCAAAGAGCCCACATGTCAGTGGAAGAACGGTGCACTGTCCTACATTAGAGTCGAGGGTGCCACTCGCTGCACGCCCGGCTGAACATGCCTCCTTGCCGCATTCAAACACCTCCATGAAACCCGCCCATGTGGAAGCCGAGAAACCCACTCTGGACACACGTCCGTTCATGACCGGGTCGGCATTAAATGCAACGCCGGCCGAGTTCCTCCCGTCCATCGTCTATTTAATCTCCTATTTAAAGGAGGCCAAACGCCAGCCAAGAATCGCACACCTCTGTCGCTCCCCTATCTCCTCCTTCACCATTTTGTCCACTCTTACAATGGCTTACGAAGAGTAGTTATTCCGCATCCAAGCCGGTTGGGTGGCCCGCCGAGCCTGCCGAATACGAGCTATGCAGCTCACTGATCCACCTCCCTCCCCTTGCCCGACGGAGCCAGTTGCCGCCCCAAGCCGACGCGCGGTTCAGCAACTCGCCGCTCCAGGCCAGCTCGACGAGGAGCGGCGCATGGGTGTTGTTGCTGCCGTCCATGCCGCCGCCTCGTACCGCGTCTCCCGTTTCTATGGCTGAGACTCCCATGCCGGCGGCCGCGCCATGCAAGCAGCGACAGAAGCCGGGTGCGTGGAGAGCAACGAGTCGGTGGCGAGTGCCTCCGCGTTCGCCGCCATCATCGAGGAGAAGTAGAACATGGGAGGCCACCGCCGCTTGGGTCCCATGAAGGCCACCACAGAGGCGACGCCGGCGTACACAGCAGGTGTCTTGCCGGATCCTTTTCTTGCGAGGACCTTCGTCGACCCCGCATATACCTCCGGGGCTCCCGGCAGTCCGGTGATCATGCTGCCGTACATGAGGAACACAAATCAATCGGCGAGCGACCATTTAGGCCAGGTATTATATACTTGTGCTATCTAGAACTAGCACGCGTAGTTCATTTGAATGTAATGAAATCCGTCATGTTTGTACGAAAATCCGGTATCTTATATGATTTCCGTCGTTGTTTATATGAAATATCGCCGTGTTTGCGTGAATTTCGTCCGGTTGGTTGACTTGCTGTCATAATGTGTGCGGCTACGGTTGGATGGCGTAATTTGCGGGTCGCCGGTCAGTCTACGGGCGGCTCGGGCGGTGTGGTGGGACAAAAAGAACACAACTCTTGCGAGCTCATCTCCAACGTGCGCGCTAGAGGATGCATGAGAACCTGAGCCATTCCTCGTTCATCGGTGGTAAAGGCACCGGTGGACAAAAGGGTCGCCAATATTTTGGCTACCTCGGGCAAGATGCAAACAGCCCCTCCCAACAGATTCAAATCCCTCGTTCGCCGTGGAATTTTGTCATGTGTTGTTTTCATGGACTAGCAAGATGTCCGTGCATTGTACGGAACATCAAGGTGCATTTTTTTACAAAACACCTATTGTGATTGACCCATGCAGGAGTAACCCCATTTTGTAAAAACTAATGATTGCTCGAGAATTTTATCGGATAAATGGTATCTCTAGAATTTTATCGGACTTCATTTTTGTATACAAGGCCACAAACCCATATTACAGGTACCAAGGCAAAAATTAATGTCTTCTAAATCAATGTTGCAAGCCACCTTGTTTCCTTGTTTGCCGTGTAAATTAATATGTATTCTTCTCTTTCATGCACATCAAGCCAATGCTCACACTACTCCCGCATGCATGCAAGGGATAATTAATGTCCTCCTTTGCTAGTAGTACTACGAGGCAAACACCATTAATATTGCATTGATTAGTGTTAGTGGCCATGTATATCTGCAAATTGTAATTTTGATAGTGGCCTTGTATATAAACATGGAGGGAGAAAGATGAGAGATAAGGTGAGGAGGAGTGGGGCGTGGTGGTGACTGGTGGTCGGACTGGGCTGAGGCATGGGGATGGATGGCGCATTATGTCTAGGTTTGTATCTCTATAGTCCCTCTCACACCCCCCATGTAGGTGGGGGACGTGCGCGAAGAGAAGAGGTGCACGCACGATGCACATACTCCCGTCTCTTTCCCAACCACACCCGCGCGGGTACACGGTGGAGCTCATTTCTGTACGAAAAGGCAGCCCATGTGGTAACTTGACACGTGTCCTGGTTGTCCACTAGATGGAGGGAGGATCGTCTACCACGGGTGAACAAACAAATTGCGACTTGACACATTATGTTTAAAAAGAGGCAAACCATGTGGGGCCTACCTTAGAGGCAAGGCTCTATACACTAGAGTACTTTTGATGTGTCATGTCAACTTGCAGAACGAGGAGAAGCTTGCTTTGTACGCCGTCTCCCCCGCCCACGGGCGCGGTGGCTCATAGGATGAGGTGAAGCTTGCTTACTACGCCTTATGCCCGCTCCCTCGCCCACGCATGTGGTGGCTCGCAGGACGAGGAGAAAAGTTTACTACTCCCTCCGTCCAGGTGTGTAAGTCACCTTATGAAAACCAAATAATCCCAAAACACTTAGGCATCGTACATTAACTGGCATATCAACCAATAAGATATGTGGGCCATGCATGCTTTCAATGACTTGAGACTACCAAACATAACATGCAGTGGTTAGTTCATTGCATGCAATGCTATTAATTAGCAAAAAGACATTAAGTTTTCTCGTTTTCCTCTCTGCCTTGGTCGTGATGCACAACGTAAGATGACTTACACACCTAGACGGAGGAAGTAGTACTCCCTCCATTTAGTCCTCGTCCCTACCTTCTTTAGAGAGATTATCGTATTGTTTGGAATATATATGTCCATTAGTACTCCCTCCATTTACTTAGAGGGTGCTTGGATACGTTTTAGTCTCATGACTAAAAGTAGTCGGACTAAAACTTGCTAGCCTCACCCATGTTTGGATCCAAATACTAAAGAGACTAAAATCAAGTTAATGAGCATTTATTATCCTCCAAACTTTCCAATCAAGAACTCGCATGTGTTAAAGGAGAGGAGTTAAATGAGGAGAGAGAGGACTAATCCACATTTTAGTAGGGGTACCCCTGACTAAAAATTTTTAGTCTCAAGACTAGTTTTAGCCCCTCTTTAGTCAGGGGTGCTTGGACTTTAGCCTCTTAAAGAGACTATTTTTAGTTAGACTAAAATAAGTCCCTTGGATCCAAGCACCCTTTTATACAAGGCCACTATAAAAAATACATTTTGCATCTATACAAGGCCACAAATAGTAATCGAGACAAAAGTTACTACTCCCTCCTTTCCAGTTTATGGCTCAATTTCAAAATCTCTCCAACCAAGGTAGACGGTGAGTGGTCGAATTAATTTCAAACTCCTAGTTTGCACAAGTAATTAGTACGCTCATTTTTCTCAAGAAGTTATGTTTACCGAGGCATTAATTAGAATGAATGCATGAATGACCACTAAATTTCCATGAACTTCTACATGCATTGGTGAGTTTTCTCTTGACACTGCTTGCATCGGGTGATCTAACGCACCTCGAAAGCCAACATGTGATGGTACTACTACTAGTAGCAGAATTAAGACTTATAAAATGGAAAAACGAATGTTTTGTAGATGAGCCCTATAAACCCTAGTGGGTACGTACTCTGTAAAATCAGATTTTCCCAAAGCTAAGTCGCTCAACCTTTATTTGCTTGTTTCCCTTCCCGCCTCCTTGCCTCGAACAGACTATGCCAAACTCCCCTGCCTGCCGCACGGGAAAATACCCGCCCTCGCCTTTTTTAGTCCGGGTTTGTATCGATGGATCGCGCGAAGCAGCAAAAACCCAAGCCGTGTCTTGTACTCCTCCGTCGACGCTCGCTTTCATGAATTTTGTACATCATGTCGCCGACATGTGGGACATATAGCAACCGAGTCGATGTGTCAAGCACCAAAGAACAGTGCAGAACACTAGGGGGGACGCACCCTAGTTATACCGCCCAGTAGTAGTAGTAATGAGCAATGAGACGTAAAATCACAATGTCGCACCTTCCCAGATGGACCAAACAACCATTATTTCACACTTCGGTTCGCAATCATCTCAAACCACATTGTATTGCTTCTGCCTCAAGAGGGACACGCGCATCGCCTTGGTACATCATGACACGTGGGACCGCATGATAGGCCATGTTCCCCCGCCGATCGCTCGGTAAAATCACCTCATTTTTACTACTATACTTCCTCCGTATCGGTTTACATGGCATGCACGTCGTTCTAGGTTGAGAATTTAACTAGCTATATATGTGATGAACAATATATATTTAGAAACTACATCCGCTTAATAATCCAATGATATACTTTTTGTGACATAGTAACTCAGATTTAGTTAGTCAAATGGATGACGTAGAACTACGTGCACACCCTATAAACTGAGACGTCTAAAAAACAAGACGGAGAGGGTAGTTCAGTACGTATTTTTTTAGATCAATATAGTCGGGATTCACCAAGGAGCAAAACCAAGTGGTAGGCTGCACCTGTCATGTTGGCGAAGCAACTCAAGCAAGGTCAGTTCGCACACGAAATGGCGACACACTTAACATGACCCCTTTGGCCGACATGTAGGTCATCCACCGTCTTGTTCCATGTGCGATGCACCAAATTACAGTTCGGAGCAGCGGTTGGAATTGGAGGCACCCCGGTCGTAGCGCCGCAGTAGTAGAAAATGAGCGATGAGGGGTCAAATCGCAAAGCCCAACCTTTCCCGCATTAAGCTGGACGGATGAAGCAACCATCATTTCTCTCTAGGGCGCAAGAGCATAAAGAAAAGATAAAACCAATGATGCATGCAGCAGCTACCTTAGGCACCCTAGGGTAGGGGTCTCCACTACAGATCATTATTTTTGAAAGCACCTCCACTACAAATCGGCTTCTCCCTCGTCCTCTTGAAGAAAACCGATGATGCGTGCGGCGGTAGGGTTTGTAGGAGTACTACTAGGGCATGCGGGGTCACGTCGTAGTAAACGGGAGAGGGATTGAGTTCGAGTCGACGCCTTAAATATGTGTGGGCGCTTGGTTTTAGGGGAACGAGGCAGCATTTTGGGTTCGGGGACCAGTGGAGATATAGTATGTACATTGGACGTAGGTTCGACCGAAAGGCAATGATGCATGGGCCCTGCATTTTATATACCCGGGGCCGCGTGAAATTTGCTACTCTACTCAAAACTAGTAAGGTACACATGCGTTGAACGCATGAAATTTCAAAACCAAATTATGAATAAATACACACTATAGCATGTAAAGCTTTGAGTCATATATGCATGATGTAGATGTTCGTTTAGTTCTTATAGTTCATCTCATTCAAAATCAATTAGTTTTATAAAAATGTTAAGATTCATGGGGTTGTGCATTGTAAAGCATAAAGTAAAAAATTAATGGTAATTCATTTAGAAAAAAATCAATTATGATACGGAAGATTCTAGAACAAAGGAGAAGTGCTTGTGTTTTGAGGTTTGTGCATTATGCTTAAGTTCAACCATGGAGTCTTCTAAATTGTACATGTGGCAGATCTGGTGGAATGTTTATGATATCCAATGGCCAGTAGTGCTCGGATTTGCCATCTCTGCACTGTCGGATTAGCTTCATCCAGCGACCATCTTTCAAGTTATTGACACACTATATAGTTCTTGTGCCATAGTTGCATGTCTTGGAAAAAAGCTACTAGTGGGTTGTACTAGCTAATTAGGAATAGAAGATGTATACATGGAAGTTGTAAGGAAAGATATGACATGGAGTATCTCAATTCCTATGAGTAGGGATTGGAAAAGAGATGTCATTTGGTTGACATCATAGGAACTTTTCTATTGAATCTAGAGATGACATGTATCTCAATTCCTATGAGGAGGGATTAGAAAAGAGATGTAATTTGGTTCATATCATAGGAACTTTTCTATTGAATATACGCTAATGTTTATTTTCCTTTGAAATTATGGGAGTATAGGAATCCATTCATATGAACCAAGTGGCTCTAAAGCTATAGAAATGATATCATGTTTATTTCCTTTGAAATGTGGAGTATATGAATCTATTCCTATGAACCAATTGGCTCTAAAGGAAAAATAATCTTATAAAAATCATATCATATAGAGTTCCTATGATATTCCTCCACACCAAAGGATGGTTGAAATTGCTGCAAGTGATACGATGGTCTTTCTTTGTAGACTCCTCCCCCATCTTTATAGTTACCTCTTGCAATTTGGTACATGAAAACTCGGTAAAAGTTTGCGAGGTTCGAATTTTCAATAAAGCTATATGCACTGCATTTTGGAACGGAGGGAGCATACAGCAGTTGCTAACACTCACGTGGAAGATTTGTGTGTAGGAGGAGTGGCTGTTCTATTAAATGACATGGAAAAACTGACATTATCGGATGCCGATCTAACGGTTCTTATGGCGTTCGTCAGGAAAAGGCTTGTGGCAAACGTTTGTTGGATAATGATTTACGGACACATGCATTGCATTGATATGTGCCCCCCTCTCTCTCTCATGCACACGCACCCTTCCGAGTCCTCTCGCACCCACCGTCTATCTGCAGGTAGACGTCACACATATGTGCTCTTCACACCCTACCCTCAGAACTTCTAAAAAACAAAAGACGTCGCACACATTTTATTTTAGCTCACACGTCACACACTTATACTATTACTCTTGTCGCGAATGTTCTTTGCGCATAGTATATTGTACTCTCACAAAGAGAAACAGTGCACACACGCAATAGTTCTCTCACACCCACTCGCCGGTACACGTAGGAGCGCATTTTTTTGAAGCTGGTACAATAAAATCACTCCACTATATATATAAGCAGGAGCCTCAACGCTTGCTTTACTAGGGTTCCTCTCATTCACTCTCTCATGCTCTCCAGATCTAAGAAAGACATAGGTGGCCACACTCTCTCTCAGCTCACGGCTGGTCACAAATCTGGACGGACAACCTTGACTGGGGCAGGTGTGTAGGTGCATCGTTCACGCTGTCGTCGGCGGTGAGGGAGGAGACCAATGGCTGCCCGCGCGTCCCGATCGGCTGCTGTGCAATTCTCTCCGAGAGAGCGCCGGCTTCGGAGGGCCTCCGACCCCTTCTTCCTCCCTGCGGTATTGTGGCCAAGATGCAACCTCCCGACACCGTATTTGCCACATGCCGACAACCCTCAGGTATATATTCCTCCGAAACCTGCCTTGCTCTACTACCCCAGCTCCCCACTTCGCTTCATGTGGATCTTTTTCTACTTCCGTCCGCTATTCCAAAGCCACCTAGACTTTTACTATTATTAGAGGTAAATCTAGTTCATACAGTCGACTCTAAGAGTTGGTTCAAATAGGGAAGAAAGTGGGAAAGCTGTAGCATGAATCTGGGACTTGGTTCTAAGAGGAAACGGGGGAAAGTAGTAGATACTGGCTACCCAACCGGTCTCATGGTTGAAAAGACAAAGAAAGCATGGTGGATGGAGAAGGATGGGGGTAAGTGGACCTATCTATTGGTTGAAAAAGGAAAGAAAGTGACAGGTGTTGGGGGACAATGCAAATGAGAATGAGCAGGTCTAGATTTCCTGTGCTCACATAGGAAAATGTCGCCGAGGAGATAAAAAGTGGGACAAATGCAGACATGCTGCCTGAGTGTTTGCCGCTCTCAGCAACCACATCTGCCTCACCACTTAAATCTCACACCGCTAACATTGCTTCATCCCAGTGGAACTGCACAAATTTGATTGCACATTTATTGACCATGTGCTACTCTCATGACAGTAATACTAATGCTATTGTTCTGCATGTTAATCTAGTGGCAGTGTTGATGTGATGTGATGCTACTTACGTAAGGACACTTTCGTACTGTCAATCTAGTGCCAGTTATAGAACAATAGATGATGTTGTTAATCATACGTCACTACAAATATCTGTCACTGTTTAAATAACCGTATTTCGTATTTGCGCAAACAGGGATGTCCGTCTCCATATTGTTTCAGGATGTCTGTCTCCGTATCGTTTCTATCCGCGCAATCAAAAGAACACACCTCAGTTTTAGTAGAACCGCGCAAAATGAGATGGCTATCCCTCGTTGCCGTCGTCTAACCACCCATCTTCCATGTATTCCTACATTGGTAGTTACTAGGTAGAATGACCAACGCAGTATAAAAGAATTTGATTCGTACATTTTACTTCCTGATTGCAGTGCAGGGACGAGCGAAAACAACTGCATCCTAGTCTAGAATGCACTTTCTACCAGTTCATCCATGGACCGAGGACTAGCTGGCACGGCTGCACGATGGTTTTTTGGACAGGTGCGCGGACAAGGGGCATTGTGGTCTATTTATTTCTGCAAATAGCGGTGCTTAAATTTAGTGGAATGCACAAGAATTTCAGCTGGTCAGTACACTACATGGTTCAGTTCAGCATTCCAGCTGAGAACACAATTATAATTGGTTATTCTGGAATGAGAGAACCTAACCCTGTATGGTGGCAACAAGAAAAAACCAGAGTGAACTCCAGGAAATTTAAGCCTGTCGGGAGGCCCTTTGCTCAGAGAAGCCTTGCTTGTTTTTTCCTGATTTGTAAACCTTCTCACAACTTTGTCTTTTGTTGTGAACTAGTATATGTTTGTTATGTTCTATGAATCATTGAGATGTATAAAATTACTTAACTTATGCTTTTCAAGTTTTTTATGAAGCCGAGTTTAATGTGAGTGTTCGACATGAACGCTGGACTAGCGTGTGAACGTTTGGAATTTACATTGTGGCCTCAGTTAACTGCATGAACCACTATAACAAGATACTTGGTTTCTTATATGTCAGATAGCAGATTGTTGATTGTTAGCTGGTCGATAGCCTAGTGTTGAAGCGAGCTGAGCCAATGTGTTGTGTTTTGCACAGCTGCTTACAAGTGGGGTAGCACCAACAATGTTTACAAGTACTTATGTATATGTCGGCGCACAGTTCTCAAATGAGTACTCTATTTCATCAAAACACACACTGCTCGTATGATAGAACTAGTGAGGACGCATCTGTTTCGGCAACAATTATGATGATTCAGGGGCACACAAAAGTATCAGCAGTTCCCATAGACGGATTCAAACAGTGTACTAGCCCTAGAGGGCTCGATAACAGGCAAGGTTTGGATAATTAGACAGAATCCAAACTACTTTTAAACACTAGCTGGGGCAAGTATTTCATGCCTCGATCTAATTTGGGCTGGACACAAGACGGACCTTGCCATGAACATCCTCGAGGACGTCCGGCAGCAGCTCAATCCTGTGAACCTTCATGATGAAAACCTTGTGGCCTTGCCACTCATAAACTTGTTTGTGGAGGCATGCCACGTCATCTTCCTGCGTAAGCTTGACAAGAACAGTATGTGTCAGTGTCAAAACTAGCAGATCTCGGGTAGGGGGTCCCGAACTGTGCGTCTAGGATCGATGGTAACAGGAGGCAGGGGACACAATGTTCTACCCAGGTTTGGGCCCTCTTGATGGAGGTAAAACCCTACGTCCTGCTTGATTTATTCTTGATGATATGAGTATTACAAGAGTTGATCTACCACGAGATCATAGAGGCTAAAACCCTAGAAAGCTAGCCTATGGTATGATTGTTGTATATGATCTATCGACTAGCCTGACCTCGGTTTATATAATGCACCAGAGGCCTAGGATAACAAGAGTCCTAGCCGAATACGCCGGTGGGGAGGAGTCCTTGTCTTGATCACCAAGTCTTGTGGAATCTTCCATGTATGCGGCAACTGTCCGAACTAGCCCATGAGTATACGGCCATGGGGGTCCTTGGCCCAATCTAACAGATCAGGAGACGACGTGGTGAGTACCCCTAGTCCAGGACACCGTCAGTAGCCCCCTGAACCGGTCTTCAAGTTAGGGACGCTCCTCGATTCTTCCGAACTGTCCTTCATCTTCGGTTGTCGGTCTTGAAAACTAGTTCAACACATCTTCTCATCTTCGATCTTGAGGATCACCAAAATGCATTCGACGAGTTTACACGTCGGGTATCCGAGGAGCCCCTTTAAGTTTCCGACCTTTATCAATGCCTTGTCATTTTTATGCCACACCTCGGGTTTGAAGTTGTTCCCGGGAGGCAGTGTCCTCTTGTGTCCGAGTTCTAACGCCGGATTGCATTCGAGGTATTTTTTGCAGCCGAGCACCAATGCCGGACTGCTTTCGAGCTCCAACGCCGAAATGTATCCGAGCTCCAACGCCGAAATATATCCGAGCTCCAACGCCGGACTTTGTCCAAGCTCCAACGCCGGACTATATCCGAGGTGTCATATCACCTTGGTTCAAAAAAGTTGAAGGAGTTTAGCCGAGCTTAATGCCGGAAATGCCCTCTATGGAGCCAGCCACTAGCGCCCGAGCTTTATGCCGGACTGCTTCCGAGGTGGTGTACCACCCCGACTGTGGGCTGATTTTTTGTCAATATTTTTTATTGGTGCAATTTATTCTCTGCCGAGATATATAGCCAGTAGCCCTCAAGTTGCGTATCGGTCTAAAACCCGAGATGCACCTGAAGGATGACGTAAGACCGCTGATCCCAGTAGCCGCTGAGACTCAGGTTGATTTGCAAAATCAGCCTGACGATCAAGTCCTAGCTCGGCAGAATACTTCAGGACACCAAAAGTGGCATGCTCAGTCCTCGAGACTCAGGTTGGGTGCGGCTGACCAACCTGAGGATCAAAATCTCCTCGGTAACTATATTGCACTTAAAATTTTCTGCATTGAACAGGCAATGCAGTAGCCCCCGAGACACTGGTCGGGTGGCAACACCAGATCAGGAGATCGATGTGCCCCTTTAATATTTGTAATCAATAAGCCCGAAGCCCAGTAGCCCCCGAGCCTTAATGCGGGCATGGGTGGCCGAATTAAGGATCAATATCCATAGTAAAATCACAAATTATGTGTAATGACTCTTTGTATCCAAGTACTTTACGTCATTAATGCTCGAATCCGCATTGTACAAAACTTTGTTGACCGACCATCGGCTTCCACCTCCTCGGCCAGTAGCCGAGGAGTGTTTGTCCTACTTTATAAAGCCTTTGTGAGGGCAAAGATTTACGACAAACAAGGCAATCTGGCCATAGGGTTTTATAAACAAAGGTACGCAGAGAGATATGTTATATTACTGTTTAACGTAAGAAATGTCTTCCAAAGAAAATAGTCCCGCTATCGGTTCCTTTCTTTGGGTTGTCATGCTAAGCATGATCATGAAACCTCAGCTCTAATGTAAGAGCAAAATATCGAGGATTTAGTTTGGGAGGCCAGTTAATAGCCCCCGGTAGTGTTCAGCGACAGTCGAGGTCAAGCCGTAAACACTTCGGCCATTGTTATGAATGGCTCGTCATTTAACACAGTCATCGGATCGTTGACCAGTTTACGCTTATTGTGACAATCAGTTTTCGACTTTCTCCACTAAGGTGCTTAACCGTGTGAGCTGGAAGCACAATCGCAGTGGTTCTCCCTTTGCACGCCTAGCCGAACAAAGCGGAACGTAGGAAGCAAGTGTAGGAGCCGGGCAACCCAACTATTGACCGAAGACACAATTCGAAACCGATGCATATATAGCAATATCTGAGAATATTTTTGCCGAATCTCTAAAGGTGTCCGGCGTTGCATTGCGAGACTTGTGCTGAAAACACACAAACAGTTTAAAAGTGTCATAAGCTTGGAAAACCAAAAAACGTCAGTAAAAACTTGACGTCCGAACAAGATCAAGTGTTCGGTGCCAATCCGAAAATTGGTCTTAGAAAAAAAAGTGCTTCTGTCGTGCTCTAACATGACACATCCTATCTCAAGACTTCAAGCGGGTCAGCCTACGGCTTCAACCTCCTATCCCGAAGGCGGAGTACTTCTCATTAGGCCAGTTTAGCAAACTAAACTCTAGCAGCTTTGAGAGAGAAATTAGGCTCCCCGGCTAGTGACCACACACTCGTGTCGAAAAAAGAGTGATGAATAATAATAGTAATAAAAACTTTGCAACAACTAAGAAGAAGAACACTTATTATAAAACGACTCATATAAATTTAAGAGCCCCTGAGTGACTTGGGTAAAAGAATTTTATGTATAATGATTGTATGTACCGAAGTACTTGTATCATATTTGTGTTCACCCAAACTTTAAACGCGTCTTAACCGACCGTCGGCTTCTCCCTCTTCGGCCAAGGGCCGAAAAGTGTCATGTACTCCGCCTGTCGAGAGTATCGACGGTGTTTCCGATGACCAGGCAATCAGGCCAGAAGGCTGTAATAGACAAAGCGCGCTCAGGGAACTTATGCTATATTACTAACAAAGTGTAAGAAGCATCTTCGAAGAAAATAGTACCCCCACCGATACCTTTCTTCAGTGCTCATTATTACTATGAGACTTGTGCAACAGATTTTTTGTACTCATGAGTTCTGTTGTGTGCCGACCATAATTGAAAACAATAAGAGCGCTAGCTTTCGGCTTCACCCAGTCTGAGGTCAGAGCTCGGATGACCCGGTCGTGACAATTGCAGAGGTGCTCCCTTTACTCCCTAGCCGAACAATCGAGAACATAGGGGTAAGCATAGGAGCCAGGCAACCCAGCTTGCAAATCGCTTATGTCAATATGGTGCATATCGTGGCGTAATACATGAACAAGGAACGAAGCCGTACAGGTATAATCATATGCAAGAGGAAAAGCTCCGTCAAGGGAGCCCCCAAATAAACGGGGTATTTGAATTTGCATGTCACAAACAAAGTTTTGACAAGGAGATTTTTTACAAGAAACTTTTTTCCAAAAAAGTATAATGCTTGGTCGAACCGAACACAAGTTAAAAATTAAAACTTTGAGCATGAAAACGACTTAGCTGGTTAATGTGTTCGGCATTGATGACGTCGTCCAAGCTTGATGCGGTACAAGGTTCCATCCCCCAAGCCGGTCCCGAGGTGGCGGAGCGGAGAGCTCGACACGCCGAAGTGGTGACATAGCACGGTCAATGTAAGCCGGCAGAGTGATGCCGAAGTCCCCGGCATGGGGTAATGAAGTGTTGACGAAGCCCCCCGTCTAGCCGAGGTGGCGTGGTATGACAGTATGCCGAGTTGACGATACTGCCCAACCCGGATCATTTTCCTGTGCACAAAAAATAGTGCAAACCGGAGATAATAATAATAATGGTAATAAAAAATGTTGCATAATAAATAATTTATGCAAAGTGAGTAATAAAAGAAATATGGCCTGGCGCCGAAGTCAATGTCGATGCAGGGCATCGTCATGATGTGGTAAAGGCGTGGCAAAGCCTGAATTCACAGGTCGGTCCAAGTTCCGGATGCAGCATCCGCCGGACTATGTACGGAGACTGACCGAACCACCATGCGACCGTCGTTAATGCGGCCACCATTTGATAGACCTGGTTTATTTGTGGTAGCAATCCGAAGGAAGGTTATTCCCAAAATTGGGACTCGATCCGCACACCCATTGCCTGATGGTGATAGAACGACGGCATGGCAATGCTGGCAAAGGTTGGCTCGCTGAGGCAAAGCCCTCGGTCCAGCTAACGTGACGGAGCTGGTCGGCTAGTGACATCGAAGTGTCCGGAGTAGGTTGATGAATATATGGAAAAGCCCCCGGTCCAGCCGAGATGTCGAAGCCTCGATGTCAGCCGATGACTCGAAGTAGGTCGGCATGATGGACACTGGCTTGAAGAAGCAACAGTGCGGCCCTGCCGATGCAGGTCGTGACGTGGTCGATGCCGGCTTGATGAAGTGACCGTGCGACGATGCCGGTATGCCCGCTCCGTGTAATCCGTGGGGCGGCGATGTTGGTGATGATTTATCCTTCGCGATGCCGGACTCTTGTTCGGCTTGCCGAGATGATGATCCGAAGAAGTTGAGATCGGCTCAACAAAGTGACGACGCGTCTAGCGCAGGTCGGCAACCGTGGAGCAATATTGCCGAACTAGTTTGACACCAGCATGATGTTGAAGATTATGTTCAAAAGATTTTAAAGTTAGTGGGATGTGTTCGGGAACAAAACACAACACCCCCATACAAAACTTCCTTCAAAAAGGATGTCCGAAATCTCGTTCATAAAAAAGATGAACTCGGGTCGGATTCATTTTCGCGCAGAAAACAGATCCAAAAAGTGATGCACTAATCGGAAGGTTCTCGGAGTTTGGACGGTCGGATCGAGCTGAAAGTTTGAGGGGTGGTAGATATAGGAATTCCACAGCAGATCAACGGTTGGATCTTCCAAAGGACGTCCGAGCTAGAAGCCGGACACCACGCCCGAAACTCGTCCAGATTCTCGTCCAGATTTGACAGGGCTCCGGTATATTGTAGATTGTCAGAGATTCCTCCATCGGAACTCAATAAAATTTTGCATGGTTGCTGTAGACTTAATTCCACAAAATTACACCAAAGGGATCGTCAAAGCGATGCTCAAAGAGGTGGTGGCAGCGAATACAAGTTCGCTGTTCGGAAAAACTGCACGGTCGCCCGAGGGCAATGTTGACGTTGAGCCCCCGAGCTCCATGGATGATTCCTCCACGATCTTGATAGAGATCGAAGTTGATGTTGATGAAGGCCCTCGTCCGAACATGACAATCAAAGATGGAGTACGGTCCTTGGTCGAGCCAAGGTGACCAATCGAGCCGGCGACGAAGATGCCGACATCGTAGTTGACCTGCAGATGAGCCATCGATCCTTTTGCCGATCACACAACGAAACTCTCAATGAAAGCACCAATGTCGGTGTCAAAACCGGCGGATCTCGGGTAGGTGGTCCCGAACTGTGCGTCTAGGATCGATGGTAACAGGAGGCAGGGGACACAATGTTTTACCCAAGTTCGGGCCCTCTTGATGGACGTAAAACCCTACGTCCTGCTTGATTTATTCTTGATGATATGAGTATTACAAGAGTTGATCTACCACGAGATCGTAGAGGCTAAAACCCTAGAAGCTAGCCTATGGTATGATTGTTGTATATGATCTATCGACTAGTCTGGCCTCGGTTTATATAATGCACCAGAGGCCTAGGATAACAAGAGTCCTAGCCGAATACGCCGGTGGGGAGGAGTCCTTGTCTTGATCACCAAGTCTTGTGGAATCTTCCATGTATGCGGCAACTGTCTGAACTGGCCCATGAGTATACGGCCATGGGGGTCCTTGGCCCAATCTAACAGATCGGGAGACGCCGTGGTGAGTACCCCTAGTCCAGGACACCGTCAGTATGCCTCACAAATGAAGGGGTAGTTTTGAACTTCTTGTGCTTCAGTACACCCTGGACAACACGCGTGACAATAGTGAGGCTGGATTACAACTCTTCATTGGTATAAGCGCAAATGGCTTCCAGGATCCAATAGCCTAAAAACTCTGTTTTCCCAGTGCGTATATTCAGGTCATCCGCCTCATAGCGAGTGACATGTACAACCACACAATCATGTCTGCATCAGGGCTCTAATTGAAACAGAAACAAATTCTGAATTACTTTGCAGTATAAGAAACACAAGTTATTTAAACCACTATGTATAGCATGGCATCGAAGCTAATAAAATTTTGCATTATTCATCACCACATACTTAGATGAAAAACCACAATCGAGATCAGCAAATAAGAAAATCACCTTGGGCAACTCAGCGGGGGGGGACACATCCTTGAAGGGAGAAAACTGCTCCTGCAGTGCCACGGGGGCTGTAACCTCAAACGTGGCGTTAACCATCTCAGTAGTGGCCGTGAGCGTATCTGGGTTGGCTCGGTGGTTGCCTCCATCTTCTTGGAGCTCTCTGTCTCATGGGGATCAGCCTCCCACGTCTGCTCCAATATCGGGAGATCTTTCCCTGGTTCTCCTTGGTCCATCATGCAACATACGAATACTAGGAGACCACTGAAAGGAAAACACAATCCCAATGACAATGAAACAAAAAAGAGAGTGAGGATTGGTTACTGCTTTGCAAAAGTTCTTTTTTTCTCTGAATGAAAATATACCAACATCACGGATCCGCTTACCTTCCCTTCATTGGGAGAGAAGAACAGTGGCAGATGCGAGTGTTGCCTTTCTTGAAGACGGTGAGGGAGAAGACAAAACAACCCATCCACCCTAGTAAATATTAAAATCAATTTAAAAGTCCATATATTTACTGAATGAGAGGCGCTACCCACACCAAACACACCGCCCCCAAAAAACCTGGGTGTTCTTCTTCCTCCTCACTCCCACCCACCTCACGTCAGCTCGCTCCACTCATACCCCCAAATTCCTCACCTCACTCCTACATAAAACCCCAGCTCCCCTTCTTCCTCACTACTACATAAAAACCCCAGCTCCCCTTCTTCTTCACTCGCACTACAACTAGGCTCGTCATTCGTTACTATGCTCAAATCCGTGAGCGCGGCGCGACGCCCTCGAGAAAAATGGAGTCAGCTGACCCTAGAGCCAAGAAGATGAGGCTCCCGCCAGCGGCGATGCCTGTTGTAGATCCCGCACCCCGTAGCGTCGGGAGAAGCAGCGACCCCGCCCCCACCGGATCCCAGGAACCTGTAGAATCTCGGGTGGACCGCATCAGCGATCTCCCGGACGCCGTCCTTGGGGAGATTGTCTCGCTTCTCCCCACCAAGGATTGCTGTCGCACCCAAGTCCTCTCAATTCGGTGGCACCCTCTATGGCGCGTCGTGCCCCTTAATCTCGACTGTCGTCAGCTATCTCTCTTCAATGATTTTGAAATCCCCAGAGCCATCATCTCCTCCCACCAGGGCTCCGTTCAAAGCCTCTGCTCCCCTCATGCTACCTAAGCAAGCATACCATGCCCTGCATGGTGGACGCCTGGCTGAAATCCTCTGAATTCACAAAACTACAGCTGCTTGAGTTCTAGTATTCCGCTGGAAATCACCTACCAGATACCAAACGCCATCTACCTGTGCCCTCGGCACCGATGTCCATCTCGCAGTTTTCCTCCTCTCTCCACACCGCCACCTTTGCGTTGTGCGACCTACCAGACAATCTGGTACTAAACCTTCGACTCCCATTTCTGAAGAAATTTTCACTTGTGCGGGTTTGTATATCGGAGGCCTCATTGCACAGCATCATCCACTCCAGTTGCCCTGCCCTGGAGTGCTTGGTGCTTGTTTTCACAGTTAGAATCGGTTGTCTCCAAATAAAGTCGCTAACCTTGTAAGAATTGGAATTTGTTTTGACGGAAGGCAACTCATCATCCAACATGCCCCTTCACTTCAAATGTTGATCATTGATTCTAGTTATTCACCGTTGCAAATAACCGTCCTCTCTGCGCCTAAACTGGAGACCTTGGGTGTAATACATGATCTCTGTGCTCATTTCAATATGGTGTTTGGCTCCACAGTTCTTCGGGTACTTTACATTATCATCTACACTTGTAACCATAAGCTGCATTTTTAATTTCTACGCATAAGTTATATGTCATCTTGGAGTACACATTTTGTACTAATATTATGTTCTATGCTCAATGAAGAGTTTCTCCATGGATGGCCTATCAATGGTGCTGGATTCTGTCAAGATCTTATATATCCAAATGGATAGTTTTGATCTGAACAAGATTATTGTCTTGCTGCAATGCTTTCTATGTGTGGAGAAGTTGTATATAAAGGTGATAATTTCACGCACATTGGAAGCCCGCATATAGTGTACTAGAATTAACTGTTCAGCTGTTTCTCTTTCGACACTCCTTTTTTTAGACCTTAACTATTTTCAATCTTCATGTCTATTTAGGCAACAGGACGTGGTAAGAAAGTTATCACCAATCGGTGGATTCGTAAGCATCGGGATTTTCTCACTTCTCATGAGATTCAATTGAAGACAATAGTGCTAGAACAATATGTAGCCAACCGTGCAAACACTAGATTTGTCACATTCTTCCTGCTGAATGCGAGGTTACTATTGTCCATCAGGCTTAAGTTTATCAGCAGCATGGTTTTGACGGATGGATATGTGGAAGAGCAAAAAAAGGAGTTTTAGGTGGGCAAAAGAGCTTCTGAACGTGCCAGACTTCTATTTACAACATATTGTGGTCATAATCCAGTAAGTTTTACGACCTAGGATGTTCATTCTCACTACAAGAAATCTGTCAACTAGTGACCTTCTGTCAGTGACCCTGGAAGAATTGGTCATAGATCTATGACCATTTGAGACCAATTGGTCAAAAGCTGTTCAGGGGGCTCCAAACCCTAAACCATTGCGACCATTTTTGTCAGAAAGGTCGTAATTTCCTTACACGAAATGGTCATAAAGCAAACAGCGTTGGTCCGCTGCCATATTTCTAGTTGTTAATGACCAATATAGATGGTCATAGCCTTGTAATTGTGGTGGGTTGTGATGACTAGGCGCCATATCACCAGTTTTGCCTATGTGTCATGTCCATGTGTCAATTTTTGCCCTAGGTTGTGAAGCAACCTACATTTCTGTTATTCCCAAAATTCCCAAAAAATTCTCATAAATTGTTTGGATCATATCTTCATCACATATGTCAAAAACCTTCCTTGCCTAGTGATGTCTACTACACAACCTTCTTCTTGTAGACGTTGTTGGGCCTCCAAGTGCAGAGGTTTGTAGGACAGCAGCAAATTTCCCTCAAGTGGATGACCTAACATTTATCAATCTGTAGGAGGCGTAGGATGAAGATGGTCTCTCTCAAGCAACACTGCAACCAAATAACAAAGAGTCTCTTGTGTCCCCAACACACCCAATACAATGGTAAATTGTATAGGTGAACTAGTTCGGCGAAGAGATGGTGATACAAGTGGTATATGGATAGTAGATAAAGGTATTTGTAATCTGAAATTATAAAAACAGCAAGGTAAGAAGTGATAAAAAGTGAGCGTAAACGGTATTGCAATGCGTGGAAATAAGACCTAGGGTTCATACTTTCGCTAGTGCAAATCCTCTCAACAATACTAACATAATTGGATCATAAAACTAACCCTAACATGCAACAAAGAGTCACTCCAAAGTCACTAATAGCGGAGAACAAACGAAGAGATTATGGTAGGGTATGAAACCACCTCAAAGTTATTCTTTCCAATCAATCCGTTGGGCTATTCCTATAGGTGTCACAAACAGCCCTAGAGTTCGTACTAGAATAACACCTTAAGACACAAATCAACCAAAACCCTAATGTCACCTAGATACTCCAATGTCACCTCAAGTATCCGTGGGTATGATTATACGATATGCATCACACAATCTCAGATTCATCTATTCAACCAACACATAAGACCTCAAAGAGTGCCCCAAAGTTTCTACCGTAGAATCACGACGAAAACGTGTGCCAACCCCTATGCATAGGTTCATGGGCGGAACCCGCAAGTTGGTCACCAAAACATACATCAAGTGAATCACGTGATATCCCATTATCACCACAGATATCCTCGGCAAGACATACATCAAGTGTTCTCAAATCTTTAAAGTCTCAATCCGATAAGATAACTTCAAAGGGGAAACTCAATTCATTACAAGAGAGTAGAGGGGGGGAGAAAACATAAGATCCAACTATAATAGCAAAGCTCGCGATACATCAAGATCGTATCACCTCAAGAACACGAGAGAGAGAGAGAGAGAGAGATCAAACACATAGCTACTGGTACATACCCTCAGCCCCGAGGGAGAACTAGTCCCTCCTCATCATGGAGAGCACCGGGATGATGAAGATGGCCACCGGAGAAGGATTGCCCCCTCCGGCAGGGTGCCGGAATGGGTCTAGATTGGTTTTCGGTGGCTACGGAGGCTTCTGGCGGCGGAACTCCCGATCTAATCTTTGTTCTGGAAGTTTTAGTGTACGTGGAGTTATATAGGCGGAAGAAGTACGTCTGAGGAGCTACGGGTGCCCCACGAGGCATGGGGGCGCGCCCTAGGGGGGGCGCCCCCTCCCTCGTGAGCACCTCCCATATCTCCTGACGTGGAGTCCAAGTCTATCCGGTGGCTTTCGTTCCAAAAATAACTTCTCCAGTTGATTTCGTTCCGTTTCGAATCCGTTTGATATTCCTTTTCTTCGAAACACTAAAATAGGCATAAAACAGCAAATCTGGGCTGGGCCTCCGGTTAATAGGTTAGTCCCAAAAATAATATAAAAGTGGATAATAAAGCCCAATATTGCCCAAAACAGTAGATAATATAGCATGGAGCAATCAAAAATTATAGATACGTTGGAGACGTATCAAGCATCCCCAAGCTTAATTCATGCTCGTCCTCGAGTAGGTAAATGATAAAAATATAATTTTTGATGTGGAATGCTAGTTGGAATAATTTCAATGTAATTCTTCTTACTTGTGATATGAATATTCAGTTCCATAAGATTCAAGACAAAAGTTTATATTGACATAAAAATAATAATACTTCAAGCATACTAACTAAGCAATCATGTCTTCCCAAAATAACATGGCCAAAGAAAGTTCATCCCTACAAAATCATATGGTTTAGTCATGCTCCATTTTCGTCACACAAGAATGCTCTCATCATGCACAACCCCGATGACAAGCCAAGCAATTGTTTCATACTTTAGTAATCTCAAACCTATAAACTTTCACGCAATATATGAGCGCGAGCCATGGATATAGCACTATGGGTGGAATAGAATATAATGAGGGGGGTTATGTGGAGAAGACAAAAAGGAGAAAGTCTCACATCAACGAGGCTAATCAATGGGCTATGGAGATGCCCACCGATTGATGTTAATGCAAGGAGTAGGGATTGCCATGCAACGGATGCACTAGAGCTATAAATGTATGAAAGCTCAACAAAGGAAACTAGTGGGTGTGCATCCAACTTGCTTGCTCACGAAGACCTAGGGCACTTGAGGAGGCCCATTGTTGGAATATACAAGCCAAGTTCTATAATGAAAATTCCCACTAGTATATGAAAGTGATAACTCAAGAGACTCTCTATCATAAAGATCATGGTGCTACTTTGAAGCAGAAGTGTGGAAAAGGATAGTAGCATTGTCCCTTTTTTATTTGGCATTTCTTTTTTGGCCTTTTTTTATTTGGCCTTTCTTTTTTATGGCCTTTCTCTCTTTTTTTTGGGACAATGCTCTATTGAATGATGATCATCACACTTCTACTTATTTACAACTCGATACTAGAACAAAGATGACTCTATATGAATGCCTCCGGCGGTGTACCGGGATATGCAATGAATCAAGAGTGACATGTATGAAAGAATTATGAACGGTGGCTTTGCCACAAATACTATGTCAACTACATGATCATGCTAGCAATATGACAATGATGAATGTGTCATGATAAACTGGATGGTGGAAGGTTGCACGGCAATATATCTCGGAATGGCTATGGAAATGCCGTAATAGGTAGGTATGGTGGCTGTTTTGAGGAAGATGTGTGAAATAGTGTATCATATCACGGGGTTTGGATGCACCGGCGAAGTTTGCGCCAACTCTCTATGTGAGAAAGGGCAATGCACGGTACCGAAGAGGCTAGCAAGGATGGAAGGGTGAGAGTGCGTATGATCCATGGACTCAACATTAGTCATAAAGAACTCACATACTTATTGCAAAAATCTACAAGTCATCAAAAACCTCGGCACTACGCGCATGCTCCTAGGGGGATAGATTGGTAGGAAAAGACCATTGCTCGTCCCCGACCGCCACTCATAAGGAGGACAATCAAATAACACCTCATGTTTCAAATTTGTTACGTAACGTTTACCATACGTGCATGCTACGGGACTTGCAAAATTCAACACAAGCATTTCTCAAATTCACAACTACTCAACTAGCACGACTTTGATATTATTACCTCCATATCTCAAAACAATCATCAAGCATCAAACTTCTCTTAGTATTTAGAACACTCATAAGAGAATTTTATTATTAATATTGTATACCTAGCATATTAGGATTTTAAGAACATTACCATGCTATTAAGACTCTGAAAATAATCTAAGTGAAGCATGAGAGATCAATAGTTTCTATAAAACAAATCCACCATGCTCTAAAAGATATAAGTGAAGCACTAGAGCAAAAGACAAACTACTCCAAAAGATATAAGTGAAGATCAATGAGTAGTCGAATAATTATGCAACTATGTGAAGACTCTCTAACATTTAATAATTTCATATCTTGATAATTTATTCAAGCAGCAAGCAGAGAAAAATAAAATGACATTCTAAGGATGGCAAACATCATGTGAAGAAGCAAAAACTTAGGATCAACCGAAACTAACCGATAGTTGTTGAAGGGGAAAGGTGGGATGCCAACCGGGGCATCCCCAAGCTTAGACGCTTGAGACTTCTTGAAATATTATCTTGGGGTGCCTTGGGCATCCCCAAGCTTGAGCTTTTGTGCCTCCTTAATTCCTATCATATCACGGTCTCCCTAAATCTCAAAAGATTCATCCACACAAAACTCAACAAGGACTCGTGAGATAAGTTAGTATAAACCATTGCCAAAAACCTTATCATACTCTACTGTAGAAATACACGAAAATTATTATTCAACATTTCATACTAAATGCCTCTCCATATTTAATAGTCCTATCCTCAAATAGAATCATTAAGGAAGATAACATATGCAAACAATGCAAACATAACAGCAATCTGCCTAAACAGGATATTCTGTAAAGAATGCTGCAACATCCATATTTCCCTAGCTCCAAAAATTATGAAAGAAAACTCCCACTGTATTAAATTTATCAGATCTTAATATGCAAAAGGTTTCAACATTTTATCACATTCTGAATTTTCTAGGGAATTATTGCAACAGCGGTAAACTTTCTGTTTTCAAACAGCAACATGTGGACTTCTAAAATAGGCATAGTAAAGGCTATCAATGCCACTTTTATTGAAATAAAATATGCAAAACATTGTTCTAAATAACAGCAAGAAAATTCTAACAAAATAAATTTATGCTCCAAGCAAAACACATATCATGTGGTAAATAAAAATATAGCTCCAAGTAAAGTTACCGATGAACAAAAACGAAAGAGGGGATGCCTTCCATGGCATCCCCAAGCTTAGGCTCTTGATTGTCCTTGAATATTACCTTGGGGTGCCTTGGTCATCCACAACCTTAGTATCTTGCCACTCCTTATTCCATAGTCCATCGAATCCTTACCCAAAACTTGAAAACTTCACAACACAAAACTTAACAGAAAACTCGTAAGCTCCGTTAGTATAAGAAAATAAATCACCACTTCAAGGTACTGTAATGAACTGATTCTTTATTTATATTGGTGTTAAACCTACTGTATTCCAACTTATCTATGGTTTATAAACTATTTTACTAGCCATAGATTCATCAAAATAAGTAAACAACACATGAAAAACAGAATCTGTCAAAAACAGAACAGTCTGTAGTAATCTGGATCAAACGTATACTTATGGAACTCATAAAATTCTCAAATAAATTTCTGGACCTGAGAAATTTATCTATTAATCATATGCAAAACTAATTAACTAAATATCACTCTCCAAATAAAAATGGCAGCAATTCTCGTGAGCGCTAAAGTTTCTGTTTTTTACAGCATGATCAACAAGACTTTCCCCAAGTCTTCCCAATGGTTCTACTTGGCACAAACACTAATTAAAAGCATAAAACCACATCTAAACAGAGGATATATGAATTATTTATTACTAAACAGGAACAAAAAGCAAGGAACTAAAATAAAATTGGGTTGCCTCCCAACAAGCGCTATCGTTTAATGCCCCTAGCTAGGCATGATGATTTCAATGATGCTCACATAAAGGATAAGAATTGTAACATAAAGAGAGAATCATGAAGAATGTGACTAGCACATTTAAGTCTAACATACTTCCTATGCATAGGGATTTTGTGAGCAAACAAATTATGGGAACAAGAATCAACTTGCATAGGAAGATAAAACAAGCATAACTTCAAAACTTTAAGCACATAGAGAGGAAACTTGATATTTATGCAATTCCTACAAGCATATATTCCTCCCTCACAATAATTTTCAGTAGCATCATGAATGAATTCAACAATATAACCAGCACCTAAAGCATTCTTTTCATGATCTACAAGCATAGAAATTTTATTACTCTCCACACAAGCAAAATTCTTCTCATTAATAATGGGAGTATCATAGGAAACTCGAATACTATAAATTGTTTCCATATTAAAAGAGTAAGGTTCAGAGAAGGGGTAATCATAATCATGACAAGTTTTATAAATATAATCACTACTTTTTATAGCATAAGTATCATCACAATAATCATCATAAGTAGGGGGCATGCTATCATCATTATAAACTTGCATATCAAAACTTGGGAGACTAAAAATATCATCTTCATTAACCATAGCTTCCCCAAGCCTGGGACAAACATTAATTGCAGCAAATATATTCTCAAATATGTCATCCTCATCAAACATAGCTTCCCCAAGCTTGGGCCTTTTCATATCGTAAGCATAATCACTCTCATCATTAATAGTATAGATAGCACCGATAGTATAGCAATTATTATATTCTTCCAAGCAAGTACCAAAAAGATTTTCAAGATCATAAGAAGTATCATTATCTTCCACAATTATATTTTCATGCGGCACAATAGTAATAGGAGCAGCATTACTTGGGGGAGATATCTTTTTACCTCTCTTCCTTTTTATTTTCTTCTTCTTCACCACATCATGCGTGGGTTCAATCCTCTTTTTGGAGCTCCTTATTAATGAGATTGGTTGAATAGAGGGACCCTCTTCGTTACCTGATTCATCATAAGAAATAATAGGAGAATATTGGGAAGTCTCTTCCCTTTATTTAGCATTCTCTTCATCTTCTATTTGTTTTCTTTTCTTTATGTAATTGGCAATATAAGGATTTTCAATGCAATTCACCGCACAATACATATAAATCTTCTCTAGATCAAAACCAAGAAGTTTATCGAGATTAAATTTTGGAATACCCTCAGTTATACGTTTCATTTCTTCATAACCCAAGAGCAAACTAAGTTCATTATGAAGTGCAAGGGAAATCAAGTCATCACAATTTTTGGACACGATACAGTCATGAAACAATTTGCATTTGATATTTAAATGACCATGTTCATTGCAAAGTTCGCAAGTATGGGTAAGATATCTTAAATTTTCAGCACATTCATCTAGCTCTTCTTGCAACAATTTGGTTTCTAAGTACTTATGCCTCTTGCAATATCTATCTTCCCTATTTGGTGTGTACTTGCAAACCCAGTCTACTCCACAAAAGTTGACATGTTTATAGGAGGTATTTTCATCATAACTAGTGTAATCATCATTAGCATCATGGATATTCAAAGAATTTGTACTAACAACATTGCAATCATGCTCATCATTCAAATATTTAGTGCCAAACATTTTAGAGATCTCTTCTTCTAGCACTTGAGCACAATTATCCTTTCCATCATACTCACGAAAGATATTAAAAAGATGAAGCGTATGAGACAAACTCAATTCCATTTTTTGTAGTTTTCTTTTATAAACTAAACTAGTGATAAAATAAGAAACTAAAAGACTCGATTGCAAGATCTAAAGATATACCTTCAAGCACTCACCTCCCTGGCAACGGCGCCACAAAAGAGCTTGATGTCTACTACACAACCTTCTTCTTGTAGACGTTGTTGGGCCTCCAAGTGCAGAAGTTTATAGGACAGTAGCAAATTTCCCTCAAGTGGATGACCTAAGGTTTATCAATCCGTAGGAGGCGTAGGATTAAGATGGTATCTCTCAAGCAACACTGCAACCAAATAACAAAGAGTCTCTTGTGTCCCCAACACACCCAATACAATGGTAAATTGTATAGGTGCACTAGTTCGGCGAAGAGATGGTGATATAGGTGGTATATGGATAGTAGATAAAGGTATTTGTAATCTAAAATTATAAAAACAGCAAGGTAACAAGTGATAAAAAGTGAGCGTAAACGGTATTGCAATGCGTGAAAATAAGGCCTAGGGTTCATACATTCGCCAATGCAAGTCATCTCAACAATACTAACATAATTGAATCATAAAACTATCCCTCAACATGCAACAAAGAGTCACTCCAAAGTCACTAATAGCGGAGAACAAATGAAGAGATTATGGTAGGGTACGAAACCACCTCAAAGTTATTCTTTCCAATCAATCCATTGGGCTATTCCTACAGGTGTCACAAACAGCCCTAGAGTTCGTACTAGAATAACACCTTAAGACACAAATCAACCAAAACCCTAATGTCACCTAGATACTCCAATGTCACCTCAAGTATCCGTGGGTATGATTATACGATATGCATCACACAATATCAGATTCATCTATTCAACCAACACATAAGACCTCAAAGAGTGCCCCAAAGTTTCTACCGGAGAATCACGATGAAAACGTGTGCCAACCCCTATGCATAGGTTCATGGGCGGAACCCACAAGTTCGTCACCAAAACATACATCAAGTGAATCCGTGATATCCCATTGTCACCACAGATATCCATGGCAAGACATACATCAAGTGTTCTCAAATCATTAAAGACTCAATCCGATAAGATAACCTCAAAGGGGAAACTCAATTCATTACAAGAGAGTAGAGGGGGGAGAAAACATCATAGGATCCAACTATAATAGCAAAGCTCGTGATACATCAAGATCGTATCACCTCAAGAACACGAGAGAGAGAGAGAGATCAAACACATAGCTACTGGTACATACCCTCAGCCCCGAGGGAGAACTACTCCCACCTCGTCATGGAGAGCACCGGGATGATGAAGATGGCCATCGGAGAAGGATTGCCCCCTCCGACAGGGTGCCAGAACGGGTCTAGATTGGTTTTCGGTGGCTACGGAGGCTTCTGGCGGCGGAATTCCCGATCTAATCTCTGTTCTGGAAGTTTTAGGGTACATGGAGTTATATAGGCGGAAGAAGTACATCGGAGGAGCTATGGGGGCCCCACAAGGCAGGGGCGCGCGCCCTAGGGGGTGCCCCCACCCTCGTGAGCACCTCCCGTATCTCCTGACGTGGAGTCCAAGTCTATCCGGTGGCTTTTGTTCCAAAAATAACTTCTCCAGTTGATTTCGTTCTGTTTCGACTCCGTTTGATATTCCTTTTCTTCGAAACACTGAAATAGGCATAAAACAACAAATCTGGGATGGGCCTCCGGTTAATAGGTTAGTCCCAAAAATAATATAAAACTGGATAATAAATCCCAATATTGCCCAAAACAGTAGATAATATAGCATGGAGCAATCAAAAATTATAGATACGTTGGAGACGTATCACCTAGTTCAAAAATAACTCAACAATATTCATTTTCCTATTCTGTTCAAAACAACACTTTGTGAAGTAAGTGCTATTTTTATATTCTTCATTGCCCTCAAAATTTTTTGGCACTCTTTCCTATCTAAACCATTGCCTCATGACAAAATTCAGCTCCATTTGCCCAGTAAATCTTCCTCGGCAAATTTCCAAAGTTTTTGTCCACCTAGAAGCATTGTGAAGGAAGTACTATCTATGCACATCCAAATGGCATGAAATTTATATAGTGTCTTCATATGCCCAAATTATCACCCTCCTCCAAATTTCAGCTCAATCAAATCATCTATGTGAGCCCAGCTTCAAGTTTTATTTTCTATCCAGATTGGCACATTGCAAAGCAAGTGCTATCTGTACCACTCCTATTGCCCTCACATTTTTTGGTCAATCTTCCATACCCAAATCATTTCCACATGCCAATATTCAGTTCTATTTTCCTAGTAAATCTTCCTCGGCAAATTTTCAAAGTTTCTATTCACCTAGAAGCTTTGTGAAGCAAGTACAAGATAGGAATATCATAATGAGTTAAATTTTTGCCACATGTTCTATATGCCGAATTCATAGCTCTACAGAAAAGTTTAGCACTATCTAACAGTACATGTGAGCTCACCATCGAATCTTTGTTCCTGGTAATATTTCCAGTTTGTGAAGCAACTACATTTTATGTTGCTTTATAATTGCTGAAAATTTACCAGGACATTACCCTAACTATCGAAACCCCCTACACCAAATTTCAGAATAATCCAATCATCTATGTAAGCCCAGCTTCAATTTCCATTTTATGTCCAAATTGGCACATTGCAAAGCAGATGCTATCTAGACACCTCCTATTTTCCTCAAACTTTTTGTGCCATCTTACATATACAAACCATTGCCACATTCTGATATTCAGCTCCATTTGCCTATTAAATCTTCCTCATCAAATTTCTAAACTTTCTATCCAGAGAGAAGCTTTGTGAAGGAAGTACAATCTAGGATATTATCCAAATTGTATAAACTTTTTATAGTGATTTACTATGCCAAAATTACCATACTCCACAAAATTTCAGCTCAATCCACTTATCCATTTCAGCCGAGCTTCAACATCCATATTTCTGCCCGATGTGGTACTTTGCAAAGCAAGTGCCATCTAAACTCCTCCATTTGAGCTGAAAATTTGCCAAGACAGTCTCCCTAGTAGATGATCATCCTAAGCCAAAACTCAGGCCCATTGGCCTTGTGAATTTCTCGTACCGCTAATCAAACACTTGGCTTCTAATTCATGTTTGAGCATAGTTCGGTCTCCTCGTGAGATTTTTCTGTTGTTATTTTCTTCCAAGCATCTACTTGGGGAGTGACAAACCTACTAGGCATGCCTAGGCTTCCCAAAACGCATGGCAACGCCACGGTCACACGGTGACCACGCGGCAGGCATGCGAGTCTACGCGCTTTGGAGTTGGGGCCTTGGGCCACCGTCCAAACCTCAACGTATCACCACCAAACCATGTATTTATGCTTAAATAGATACTTATGTACCTATAAATGATTTTTGGAAAAAAATAAAGAGCAAACTATAAGGCAGCTGCAGTTCAAATTTGACCCGCTTCCTACTAAATCGGCGGGAATTTGTCTTTTTCAGCAGAGGTGGATCAAAACTTTTGACACCCAACCATTTTGTCAATTGTGCATTAAACATGACCTAGTATTTTATAAAATTGATTTGGTCCATTTTTGCAACAATTATTTGGTTGTTCCTTCACACAAAAAATATCATTTCGGGCACTCGGAAAATGGAAAATGTATTTCCCCTGAAAAGAAAATGAAAACTCCCTTAGGCAACATTGTTTGGAATTCCAAGATGCACCCTTGTGCACAATATGAGATCATTTGAACAAACTATGCGATGAATGTGGCCATAACATTGATCATTTGGCTTGAAAGCCATGAATCTTCACGCATGATAGCTCATTTCTGAAAACACTTTTTAAAAATAATTGTCATATTACAAGTTTATTATTTTTCTGGAAACTTGGTCACATATGATGACACAATGCGAAGGTTTCCCAATTTTTTGATTTTTTTTTGAATTTTTTATGCCCGTTTCAAAATGCGGTCAAAACGGCGGGCTTGACCGTTCCTAGATAGTGGTTTAATCTTGGAAATTTTTTGATGTTTCTCTGATTAAATAGATACTTATATACCTAGAAATATTTTTTGGAAAAAATAAAGAGCAAACTATGAGGCAGCTGCAGTTCAAATTTGACCCGCTTCCAACTATATCGCGGGAATTTGTCGTTTTCACCAGATGTGGATCAAGGCTTTTGACACCCAACCATTTGGTCAATTGTAAATTAAATATGTCCTAGTATTTTATAAAATTTATTTGGTCCAATTTTACAACAAATATTTGGTAGGTCCTTCACAAAAAAAACTCATTTTGGGCACTCAAAAAATGGAAAATGAATTTTTCATCCAAAGAAAATGAAAACTTCCTCAGACAACATTGTTTGCCATTCCAAGATGCACCCTTGTGCGAAATATGTGATCATTTGAACAAACTATGCTATGAATGCGGCCATAAGATTAATCATTTGGCTTGAAAGCCATGAATCTTCACACATGATAGCTCGTTTCTGAGAACACTTTTTTAAAATAATTGTTGTATTACAAGTTTATTATTTTTTCAAGAAACTTGGTCACATATAATGACACAATGCGAAGGTTTTCCAATTTTTAGATTTCTTTTTGAATTTTGTATGCCCGTTTCAAAATGCGGTCAAAACGGCGGGAATGACCGTTCCTAGCTAGTGGTTTAATCTTGGAATTTTTTGGTGTTTCTATGATTAAATAGATACTTGTATACCTATAAATGATTTTTGTAAAAAATAAAGAGCAAACTACGAGGCAGCTGCAGTTCAAATTTGACCCGCTTCCAACTGAATCAGCGGGAATTTGTCTTTTTCACCAGCGATGGATCAAAGCTTTTTGCACCCAACCATTTGGTCAATTGTGCATTAAATATGTCCTAGTATTTTAGAAAATTGATTTGGTCCAATTTTGCAACAAATATATGGTAGGTCCTTCACAAAAAAACTCATTTTGGGCACTCAAAAAATGGAAAATGAATTTTTCGTCTAAAGAAAATGAAAACTTCCTTAGCCAACATTATTTGCCATTTCAAGATGTACCCTTGTGCAAAATATGAGATCATTTGAACAAACTATGCCATGAATGTGGCCATAAGATTCATTATTAGGCTTTATAGCCATGCATCTTCACACACGATAGCTCGTTTCTGAGAACACTTTTTAAAAATAATTACCGTATTACAAGTTTATTATTTTTCCTGGTAACTTGGTCACATATAATGACACAATGCGAAGGTTTCCCAATTTTTTTGATTTTTTTTTGAATTTTTCATGCCCTTTTCAAATAGCGGTCAAAATGGCGGGCATGAACGTTTCTAGCTAGCGGTTGAAACTTGGAATTTTTTTTGACATTTCTATAATTAAATAGATACTTATGTACCTAGAAATAATTTTTGAAACAAAATAAAGAACAAACTATAAGGCGACTGCAGTTCAAATTTGACCCGCTTCTAGCTGAATCAGTGAAAATTTGTCTTTTTCATGAGAGGTGGATAAAAGCTTTTGACACCCAACCGTTTGGTCAACTATGCATTAAATATGGCCTAGTATTTTAAAAAATTTATTTGGTCCAATTTTGCAACAATTGTTTGGTAGATCCTTCACAAAAAAACGCATTTTGGTCGCTCGAAAAATGGAAAATGATTATTTTGTGCAATGCAAATAAAGACCACAAAATCATCATTGTTTGAAATCCTAAGATACACATATATGCACAATATTGGTTCGTTAAAACATACAACATGAGGCTAATACATTGAGTGTTTACCCGAAATAAGAGGGTAAAAATATAAAAGAAACAAAAAAACATAACTACATAAGCTGGATTCTGATTGGTGGAACCATTTGTGACACAGATCGATGACATGGCAGAAATCCTACCATCCATTGCTAGCAATCCCACGTCCATCCATCCATGTGAAGAAAAGGAGAAAAAACCACCGCAGGAAACCCTACCTCTCTCTCTCTCACCTCTCCTCCCTTCCTTCTGCCCGCCGCCTCCCTCTCTCTGTCCCCGATCCAGATCGACGCCGCCAACCCTCGTCCCGGCCTCTCCCTCACCCCTCTCTTCCCGTCGCCAGCGGCGGCGCCCTCCTTTCCTCGCGCTGCACCCGAACCTCGCTCCCGCTCCCAGCTCTTCTTCCTCCTCCGCTGCAGCTAGGGTTTCGTCTCCCCGATCCCCAATCCCCGAAGCTCGGATCTAGCAGCTGCAGTAGCGATTGTGGCCACTAGAGATCCTCTCTAAGGTTAAGCACGTCCAGGCCAAGCCTATTGGCCGCCCTCGTGGGTGGCTGGCTCCACAGCAATGACAGCGGCCTCGTCGTCCCCGAAGGCCGCATCGCCCCTCAAGGCCGACCTGGCGCCCTTGGTGCCCGCGCTGCTCATGTGGGACTCGTGACCTTATCTGGCTCCACACCGACATCATCCACCTGCTCGCCGACATGCTCAGCCTCATGCTCGTCGGGCTCAGGCTCGAGCAGCAATTTGGATTCGGTACGCGTTCGTCCATGGAACTGACGTTCCCATTACTTGAACATTCTGAACTGATATTAATCCCGTCAATTTCGTTGCAGTGAGAGTTGGTGTCATCTACCTCGTGTCTGGCATCGGGGGCAGCATGATGTCAACTGATAGTAGTGTGGTAAGCAAAACATTAACTTTTTGATGCTTCCAGTAGACCACTAGCATGCATGGTGATTTTTCATCTAACTCCCAAAGGGACTCTGCTGGGTGAGGACTAGATCCCTGCCATGGTCTTGCCTTACAGATTGTTGGTGTATATATATAGCAGCACAATTTAAGTTGCTCTATAGGTTATCAGTAGAACTCAACTAGCCAATTAACAAGTGAACTCACATAAGTGGCTCTTTCCCAGGTAGTACATGCATCATCAGTCCTATATAGCTGCTGCTCATGTACTCATTTTGTTCTAGAAAAGTGGGAGGGCAGGGGGCCTTGATTTTCTTTTACTGATTCATATCCCCTTTCAGGAATCAGACTAGACTAGAGTTCAGACATTGATAAAATTGAATTCTCACATATGATGGCTAAATTTCGGATTCAGAAATAAATTTATGCATAATACATCTTTTCTCCTTGTGCACAAGAGTTCTGACTTGATTTTCTAAAATCCTGATATAGCTTTGGTTTATGTTACAACAGTAAATTTGAGATTAAGTCAGTCTATCAAGTGTCAACAAATACTTGAACATTCGTTGCACATGTTCTTGCATACTTTCGCAAAATTTGTGGTAAATTGCAAAGACAATTTCTTACTCCAGCTACCTCTGTTTTCTGTTTAGGGCTTTAACTGGAAATGGAGCCTTTTAATTTTAGTTTAAAGTTTTAATTGCAAGGATGGGAGATGGATGCCCACATGGATCCGGTGTCTCCGACCTCGGCATCCACAAGGAGGAGCGGCGACAACTCCGGACCCGTCCGTTGGTGCTGCTGATTCTGCTTGGATGGACATGCTGCCTCTTCCATGTCGGCTACATGACAGCCATGGTGAGCTCTTTGCTCCCTGCATCTTACAGTAGTTGGCCTGAGATTATAGTTAGGCTAGAAATGAACTTCTTCAGTTTGATTTGTAAGATATAATACCAGTCTAAATCCGTGGATCATGGGTGATATGAGATTCTAACTAATTCCTTAAGTTTTTTTATTTAACCATATGTGTAAGTCAAATCCCGGTTCATTGCATTTTAACAATGCAAGCTGTACCATGAGTCATTCAACAATTACAGGATATTGTGGCTTTATGGATATTATGGTGCGATCTGTAACTCACTAAGCAAAGATAGTACAATATTACAGGATTACTGTACAAATGCTATAATCCTTTTTCTGTTATATAAGATGAACAAATGTGTATGCATACCTGGAACATTATGATATGTATGCACACTTGAATGGTAGTAACTTGAATGCATCAATATCAGTGCTATAGAGTTGTTTTTCGAGCTAGTTTTGTTTACTCTTAATATAGGTCTATTAGTCACCAATACTTGCCTGCTATGTTATAGTAGACCTTGTTCATATTTGTTAGCTAAGTTTGCTCATCCTTGGGATCTATATGCATGCCATTTGTGTTTTAGGCTTTCTCTGAAATGAAATAATAGGTATATTAGCCACCAATACTTGAGTTAATCTAACTTCTTACCTGTTATGCTATAGTAGGCCTCATTCATATTTATTAGCGAAGTTTGCTTGTCCATAGTGATTCGTATACAAGCCATTTGTGTTTACTTTCTCTGAAATGAAATAATAAGGTTCACACTCCATGGACCAGGACGACCACCGGGACCTCCACGGCGATGATGAAGCCCTACACATGGTCGAGCTCCATGGAACAACTGTGCCTCGGTGTGGTGCAGCCAAGTTGGGCCACACCAGTGCATCAGGAACTCTGCATGCTGATGTCCTTTGTCTCATCATCTTAACTACTATAGTAGTAGGAGTATTTTATATGTTGTTCATTTCTTGGCCATCCAGCATGTTTGCTAATCATCCATCAGCCTCATGTTATATGATCCCTACCTAGTAAATTCATTGTATGCAGACTTGTGGTGTTGGTTTAGTTTAGTAAAATTAATATATATATATATACACATATATACAGCCGGTATATTCTCATAATATTATGAGAATAATATTCTCATAACACTTCTAAACTGCATTGGAAAGCTATGCGCACTGCTTTCTTCTAATGTTCTAAACCGCAGAGAGGGGCAGTAGCAAACTGCTTCACGGAGCAGCGTTTCTGGCTAGTTTGATCAATTTCCATTGTTTTATTTGTGTGTGCGCTGATTTATTATGTGATTAAACACGCAATTCTGCGAAAAAACGACGGAAATCGATGGATTTGGTGGATCGGTCTCTGTTCTTCCGCACGGGCAGGAGCTTCGCATCGTGCTGGTGGGGTTCATATTTGATTTATAGCCGTAATCCTAGTGTGTTACTAAGTTCACGTTCATGTTTGTGTTATTCCGCGACAGATTAATTTGCTAATACAATTGAAATTTTGGATAATTGGTCGAATTTCTCTCTGTTCTAGCGCAAAAACGGCAAGGTCTCTGTCCTCCTGCTTCCGGATCAAAATTGTTGTGTTTTTGTTCATGATTTTTCTGTTGATTTTGCAAGTTATGTGTTCTATGACACTAATCTGTATGAATTCTAGCTGATTAAGTTGTTAATTTTGAAGAATTTTAACTGGTTGATGCTTTTTGTGTTGGAGCGGGCGCCACGGGGTTGGTCGTTACTCAAGATGTTTTTTGAGTTTTTGCGCATTATGTAGTTTTTAGAACTGCATTACAGTCTGTGTTTTTCGTCTGCGAATCGTGGAAGGGGGGGACTAGGTAAGAGCGGGTCGTTAGTTTAATTAGTTTTTTTGCTTGGTCAAGTGCGGTGAGCTGCAGTAATATGCAATGCGAGCTGCACCTTGTCATGTTACCGCACTGCTTTATTTGTCGTTTTACTTTTTTTGGGTTGTCCCTGTATATATATATATGGCTGGGTCAATTGCCTCCCCTCCCACCTTATCCCTGGTGGCTCCTCTCCTACCTTATCCTTGGCGGCGAACATTGCCTCCTCTTTTGCCACCCCTCCTTGATCTGTCTTCTTCCGAACCAGACCCTACGTCTGGCAATGGATTGCGCGTGCGGCTGCCTGGCAAGGATGGAGCCCATGCTGGAGACCTGCATTTTTTTGAAGGGTTGGTTCTGAACCAGAGGCAGCGGCATAGCGCGCTTTGTTCCCTGCTTTATTCTCCAGTTATTGGATTTCGGGCTCCATTCGTCCATCAGATGACTGATGATGATGTCAATGATTCATGGGTATGTATTTTCTCGCATAGTCTTTTCATGTGTTGTGTGTAGTTAACACTATCTGAATATTTGTAGTAGTATTAGTTTCTGAAGAAACATTTTTCACTAAGTATAAGTGAACTGCTTTCACATAGAGTTTTATTATAAATATTGTAGGAGCAGCAGCAATTTGGTCTAGTCAATATTATTATCTGATGACATCAATATTTATTATGAAGATTGTAGCAGCAATTTAGTTTCTGAAGATTGTACCTTATTCTTATTTGTTCTTATTTTTTGTTCTTGTTCATTTCCTTATAGAGATTCCCTTCTGGTCTAGTCAGGGTAACAGAAGGTTGTGTTAATTTGGTCTTGGTTAGCAAGAATGGATATCATAATGTTGATGTTATGTATTCTGTTGGCTCTGATGATTGTTTGGTTCTCAGAGATGGCTGGAAGGAATTGGTGGAGGAAGCTGGTCTTCAGGCTGGGGATGTTGTCATGGCTATGTTTTATAGGCATGCAAAGTGTTTGGAAATCAAGTTAAATTTGCTTTAGATCAGTCTTGCTTGAGCAACAGCAGCATGAAACAATTTGTTGTAATAATTTGACATTTTTGTGTGGCTTCTAGTTTATTTTCTAGAAGAAATCTGAGTATAAGTGAACTGCTTTTCACAGATAGTTTTTTATGTGCATCCTATTAGCAGCAGCAGTTGAAGCAATATACAGACTGGAAACACCCACTGAGCTTTCTTTTTTTCTGTAACCCACATATGGAACTACAGTGCTTAATAAAAGAGGACTGCATCAACCATTATAGTAGTAGCAGTTTTGTGAAGAAAACTCTCTGTGAACTGCTTTCATAGAGAGTTTTTTATGTGTATCCTAGTAGCAGCAGCAGTTGAAGCAATATACAGACTGAAAACACCCACTGAGAACTGCAAATTGTTGATAGATACAAACCAA
Organism: Triticum aestivum; assembly: GCF_018294505.1. NCBI lineage: Eukaryota > Viridiplantae > Streptophyta > Magnoliopsida > Poales > Poaceae > Triticum > Triticum aestivum. The sequence goes on from NC_057800.1 coordinate 605,146,244, forward strand.
GGTTCTGTGCTCATAATAAGCAAAGTACATCATCAAGCAAACTAAAGCAACATAAGCAAACATTGTGCCAAAGCAAATTACAACGAAAGCAAACTAATCGACATAAGCAGAAGGAAACAAGTTGAGCAATTGTGACAGGAACCCTTGTCTATCAGCATCTGGCCTGCTTTATCAGTTCCACTCGGGCCAGGTGGAGGTGGAAGGTGATCCCCCCTGCTCCCCATACCCCAGGATGACCTCGGGCGCTTCCTTGTCTTCTCTTTTATAGAGCGCGTGAGGCCATTCTGCACTGTGGTGATGCGGTTCCATATCTCGAACGCAGTGTAGGCGTCCTTGGCAGCAAACTCAATGTGCCTCCTGTTGAGAACCCAAGTCCACTGGCGGTGCTCTTGGTCTGTCATCTTTCTCTTCATGTCTGCGTAGTAGTCGTCGATGATGATGGCAGATACATCGTCAAGTGAGTCTAGTGTCTTCGTTGCTTCAGGCGCCCTCCAGTTCGTCTGAATGTCGGCAAAGTTGGGGATGTTCAGGTTGCAGCGTGAAAGCTTCTCCTTGTCTTGGTCGATGCAGAAACCAACGAACTCGTACCTAAGTGAAGTGAACCACAAGTTATTCTTTTGCGAACTGCATACAGACAACAAATAGAACAACATACAAATGACAAGGAGAGACCCATCGGCCTGCAACTATATTTTACTCAGTAGAAAGAATGGCTTACTTTGGGTCGCTGAGGAACTTGTCGAAGGTGATGCATCTCTTGCCCATTGTAGCGCATACTTGGAAAAGCAGCACTGGGTGATTTTTGCCGATGGAGAGTTGAATCACGGCGGCGTCCCTCTTGTCAGGGGTGTACTCGAGGTCGATGCCGACGATCTTCTCGTGGCGCCCCCGGAGAACTTCCTTGTACTCATTGACGTACCCCGCCATGGCGTCCACGTCGTTGGTGTAGACCACCGTGAGCACGGTCTTTCCGTGCGCCTCGACATCCTCGAAGACCTTAGTGAACGGCATGGCTGGAAAGAGGAGGAACAGGAGGAGGGAGCGCAGTGTTGTGTGTTTTGTGAATGATCAGGGTGATGGAGCACAGAATTTAAAGGGGAGCGACAGCAACATCTGCCGAACACACGATCTCATCCTCCAACCGGCATGGTGATCGTGTTTGTGTTCGTGGGGATCGTGGGCTTCGTGCATTTTCCAACCGGTCGGATAGAGGAGTAGTCGCGTGGCGCTTCGCTTGTGTCGGGCGATCGTGGGCGTGTATATTTCGGGCAGTTTTAACAAGCATTCTGAAGTGAGGTTTGTTTGTTCACAGGCGAACCGCTTTGTTGTTTGTAACCGAACTGCATCATGTTAACCGAGCCGTTTTTTTCTTTTTGTCTATGACCTGTGGGCCGTGCTCGTAGAGGAGGTTATTTTAATTTGTGCCGCTGACTCGTGGGCCCAGTCTTTTAGTCATTAAGGTTCTCTTCTTCTTTGTTTCTCGATGTCCCCTTCATTCCTCTCTCCCGCATGAAAATCCCTTCCTCTCATGGCGGAGAGCGATGACGCCCGCAGCCGCCGCTGTCCACAGGCGCGCCTCCTCCGCCGTCACCGTCCGCAGCCTCCTCTTCCGGCCGTCACAGCATCTCACGGTGAGCCCCATATCTTCCCGTCTGCTCCGTCGATTTCGGTGCCGGAAATCGCCATGGGCGTTCCCGATCGGGTGCTAGGGTTTTTTGGGAGCCAGCATCCTTTTCTTAACTTCATTTTCTATGCTCAAATCGTAATGCCCTATGGATTGAAACTTTTGGTTGTGGTTCTTTGGCCTTCAAAATTTTAGCAATGTGCATCTAGGGTTTTTTCTCTGTCTGTTTTTAGGTTGTTGTCTTGGGTTTAATTGTTATCCCTTTCTGTTTGCAGATACAACATGTCTTCTCCTACTAGAAGAAGTCCAAGATTTGGAGGGAAATGTAAGCGAACCGCTTTTGTAGTTCTATTATAATGCCGCTCCAGCCTGATACTTTTCTTTCTGTTTGTATCTCTGTTAGATAATACAACTTCTTCCTCCCCAATTGATGCCTCACCAGTCAGCATGGCTCCCCCATCTGGTAATACATCAAAGTGCACTGCATTTTTTATACACGGTCACTTGCTTGTTGAATGAAATAGTGCACTGCATCATAGATTCCCTTACCAAGGCCCATTTTCAGACATGTGGCAAACTGATATGAACTGCCTCAAGTTATTTTTTTTATTTTTTTGGCATGACATTAAGTTTCTTTTTATGTTTAATTGTTAAACATAAACTGCTAAGAGAACACTGCATTTGTACATTGCTTTGTATTTTTTTGTCTATCCACATGTGGTTGCCAAATTGATATGAGCTGCATTAAGTTTAGTTTTTCCCTCTCACAGAACTGCATGAATTTGTTTTGTTTTGTATATCAAAGCGCACTTCATTTTATATGTGGTCAATTGCTTGCTGAACGAATTAGTGCACTGCATCATATATCCCTTTACCAAGGTCCATTTCAGACACGCGGCAAATTGATATTCAAGTGACATGAACTGCATTAAGTTTTCTGTTATGTTTTAATTGTTAAACATAAACTGCTGAAGAGAGCACTGCATTTGTACATTGTGTGGCCAAATTGATATGAGCTGCATTAAGTTTAGGTCTCCCTCTCACACACATATTTTCTTATATTTTTCTTACCTACAGTTTTATGTCCTGGTGGGTCCGGGGGTGGTGGTGTTAACTATTTGATTACACGTTATTTCACAGCCGATGTTGTCGGTGGCGGGACATCTGATCAGGGCAGCATTCTACCTGAATTGAGTGAAACCCAGTCGCAATCTGTTGATGGCACAGAACCAGTTACACAGGATTGGATGGTCCCTGATCAGATTGCAGCTGATGTTGAGAAGAAAAGGCAGAAAGCGATTGCGCTCGGTAAGACTTTCGAGAAGGCTCATAAGGCGAAGCAAGTAAAGTTTGATGAGGGTAAGGAGATAAGAAGGAGGATTGCAGATTCAAAGAAGTCTGCTAAGTTTGCCTCCGCAAAGAATCCTGTGAAGAGAAAACTCAACACTGTTGCAGAGGAAGGTTTAAGTTCTCCACGGCGGAGCCCGCGTGTTGATTACTCAAATAGGCCTAATTATGCTGAGGTTGATGTGGATGGGATTCAAGGAAAGCAGACACGCGCGGACGATTACTCGGGTGTTGATTTTGAGCGTCCATCTAAGCTGGCACGGGAAAATGCAGCTGGAGAAGCGCTGGACAATGATTCTGATGAGGAGGATGTTGATGTTAGGAAGGTATACGCTATTTATTTATTTATACTGTTTTTAAGTTGTTTCGCATGAGTTGCTGATGTGAACTGCATTTTTTATTCTTTTTTGTAGATTGCTAAGAGTACCAAGAGGAAGAGGTCTGAAGATGATGTTGCGCATGAATGGAGTTTTAACAAGACTGTTCGGCTGTCCATTCCAAACATATGCAAAGCTGTTGCCTTGTTGGATGAGCCACACAGAACTTTGGTGCGGCAAGCAGGTTTTGGCATTGTTTTCGACCTGAAAGTAAAGAAGAATGTTTCTCGTGTTCTCATGTGCAAGCTGATGGGAAAGATCGACCCTGATACGATGAGATTGGACTGCGGGTCAAACAAGGTTCTGGAAATCAATAGTGAGGCTGTCCATCACATTTTTGATTTCCCTATGGGTTCTCACACCGCTCCCAGGCCTGCTGACAGTGGCCATGATGATTCGCTGGCTAATCTGAAGGATGAACTTGGTTTCAACCGTTCTTGTAGCATAGATGTGAAGGACCTGCTTATTTTACTTCGCACGCTGGCTGCGGACCCTGCGAAGGTTAATAAGACTGTGAAGGTTTTTTTCTCATTGTTTTCCAGAGCTTGCTTTGCCCCAGCCCTGCAACTCGGTTGTCCAGGGTAGCTGCTATGGTTGAAAACTTGGATTTTGCATCTATGGCTAGCATGGACTTTTGTCAGCTTGTTGTTGACGAGCTGCAGGCCGCTGTGTACAAGTGGAATTCTGAAGGGAGCAAGCAGAACTGCGCTGAGGGTTGCACCATCGTGCCCCTGTTCATGTACCTCGATTCATTGAATCTTCGCACTGTATCGGTTATGCATACACGCACGCCACGTGCTGCAATACTGTCCCATGAGCAGTTGAAGAAGATTCACAACGCCGACATTATTGTCAAGGGAAAGATACACCTGGATACTTACAAGTTTGGCAAGCTGCCGGTCAGTGCATAGCCAGCCTTTGTGTTTGTTTTATTCCTTTTTTTCGCCATGCTAAATGTGAACCTCTTATGTACTTATTTGTGAACTGCATCTTTTTTTGTTAATTTGTTCAGTGGAAGGCGGAAGGGGACATTGTGTACAAGCGGACTCCAGTTGCCGAACTGCATGCAAGGTTTTGTGAGCCTCTTGCTAGGGGTTCTCCAATTCGACGGGTTCATGGTTTTGCTAGGGCGGCTGCTGGAGGTTTTTCTGGCGAGGCTTTTGCTGACGACAATAAATTTGTTCAGGTCGATGAGCTTCTCGACAGGGTCATCAATTTAACTTCTGATTTCCCAACATCCGGTTCCAGGATGAGGAATATTGCTGGATTGTTTCCTGAAGGCAAAGGCCCTTCTGAAGCAGAAATCGATGCCGCTCATAACTTTGACCGTGGGCAGCTTGAATTCCTTAAGCAGATAGTTATGAATATCAGGTCTTCATTCGTTCAGTTTAAGCAGTCTCAGGATGACAAGTGTGCTAGGTATGAGCAGGAAGCTAAGGCAATTGTGAAGGAAATGAACAGGCGTGAACATGTTGTCCATCCTTCTTTGCCTGACCGCGCAGTTGTGGATGTACGTCTTTTTTCATATGTGAACAGTTTTTTTACCCATTTTGTTATTGATTTTTTCTGTGTGTTGTGGCATAGACTATTTGTTTTCGCATCCTTTTGTTCTTTTTGCAGTGTGGAGGAGAATCTTCTAATGCTAACGCATGCCATGATGATGACCACCATGACCACTACGGTGTTGATTCTGATTTTTTGTTTGATAGACCATTGTCCCCTGTTGACGAAGCTGCCAAAGACAATCCTCTTGACGAAGGCGTCATCGACAAGGTTTGATTTCTTCCTATTTTTTTACAGTGGACTTCATTGTTTAATTTTTTGTAGTGTCCAAAACAAAGAATCATAGTTGCACCAGCAGTGGCAGCGAACTGCAGTTTTAACTATTTTGTAGTGTGCACCAGTAGTGGTGGTGCACTGCAGTTGTTGTTTAGAGAAGAAGCAACATTTAGCAGTGAACTGCATGATCTGGTGTTGGCTTTGTTATAGAACTGTATTTTGTATAATAGTTTTATTTATTTTTTTGTTTTTTAGGACGGCGAATCAAATGTCGAAATACATGGGAAGGAGGCAGAGGGTGACGCTGACAAGGACAACGAGGCTGACAAGTCTAAAGAAATGGAAGGCGATGCTTCTCTGGTGAGTATAGAGAATTTGCATTTTGCATTTTATTTTTATTTTTCATGCGAGCTTCATGGTCCGTTTTCTTAGTGAACTGCATTCTCTCTTTGTGTAATGTGTTTTATTTTTAACTCATCAGAACTACGGATTAAATGTTGAAATCCAAGCGGAGCGCACCATGGAGGATGATAATGTAGAAGGGAGAGAAGGAGAGGAGCCTAATGCGGAGGTTGATAAGGCAGAAGGTAGAGAAGTAGGGGAGTGTTCTGTTGAGGCTGATAAGGCACAAGAGAGAGAAGGAAGGGAGGATATTGTGGATGGTGATAAGCATGAAGAGAAAGAAGGAGCTCCTCGTGTTACAGTTGAAATGGCAGAAGAGAGAGAAGGATCTCCTAGAGTTGGATTTGATGCTGCGGGGACATCTGCTGGCATTGATGGTGTTGTTTGGCCTACTGTTTTGTTGCTTGGCGATGAGGTGCCTAAGAAATTTTGTGTCGCCCCTCGTGCCCCCGAGCAATCTGATGGCTATCTGGCTTTCCCAGCCGAGACAACCAAAGTCCCAGCTGAGATAGCTTCGATTGGTTCTGAAGAGGAACAACCAAGACTCTCTCAGGACATGAGCAATCAAGCGTCGCTTGATGATGATATTACCGGGCTGGATCACTTGAGGCTCAGTGAAGATGGATCTGAGCAGCCGCAGGAAGTGTATTCTGAAACCGAACGTAAGCGAACTGCATTATTTTTGTTCTTTCCCGGGCGAATGGACCATGTTGTTTTATTCTCTGATATCGTTCCCACTCTGTATGCAGATGAGGAATTACCTGTTGTTACTCCTTCGAGTATTGATCTAGCTCTTCTGAGAAGATACAATGAGTTATATGACGCTGTTACGAGGGCTAGGAGGGATAATAAGAAGAAGTATGACATTTTTTGTCTTACACCCCGGTTATTTAATATGTTATTTTTTCAGGGACACCCATCTTATCACTTTTTGCTGGGCTTTTTTCTTCTTGTCTAAAGGCATCTATTTGCATTCAAGGACGAGTTTGGTGATATTACTATCGGTCAGGTTGGCGAGTCTTTTTGGTCGTATGGAACGATGAGCACGTGCCTCGCAAATATTGGCATCTCTATGTTAGCTGAGAGGTTCAAAGTATCTCAAACAATGATTGTCCCGTACAACCTATGTGTAAGCATTTTCATTAATTTATATTTATCCCTCATCCAAGTTTATTGTGCTATAAGCATTTTCATTAACTCTCTGGTTTTTTCTTTTTGGCAGAATTCCATTTGGAATGGCGGTGCCACAAATAGGACTTTGAAAAAGATGTTTTCTTCAAGCGTAGAGGAACGTGTGGACAAGAAAAACTTGGTAACGCATTTTGACCATTTTCGTCATCTTGAAATAAGTTTTCTGTTTTTCTATTTTCTCATCTGGTTTGTTTTATTCTTTTTTAATTCAGATTATGTTTGCAACATTTGATCCTCCTCCCGCAACAATGAAGGACGCGATAGGCCACTACTGCTTGGTTACTTTGAACCTGCGAGAGAAGCGTTTTGAGTTTCTCGACTCATACAACAGCGCCGACAGCACTCCTGCAAATCTTTGTTGGGTTTTGTAGTAATTTCAAAAAAATTCCTACGCACACGCAAGATCATGGTGATGCATAGCCACGAGAGGGGAGAGTGTTGTCTACGTACCCTCGTAGACCGAAACGGAAGCGTTGACGCAACGTAGAGGAAGTAGTCGTACGTCTTCCCGATCCGACCGATCCAAGCACCGTTACTCCGGCACCTCCGAGTTCTTAGCACACGTACAACTCGATGATGCTCCCCGGGCTCCGATCCAGCAAAGCTTCGGGGATGAGTTCCGTCAGCACGACGGCGTGGCGACGATGATGATGTTCTACCGACGCAGGGCTTCGCCTAAGCACTGCAACGATATGACCGAGGTGGAATATGGTGGAGGGGGGCACCGCACACGGCTAAGGAACGATCACGAGGATCAACTTGTGTGTTCTAGGGTGCCCCCTTGCCCCCGTATATAAAGGAGCCAAGGGGAGGGGGCGGCCGGCCAAGGAGGGTGCGCCAAGGGGGAGTCCTACTCCCACCGGGACTAGGACTCCCTTCTTTCCTAGTTGGAGAAGGAGAAGGGAAGAAAGAGGTGGAAGAGAGGAAGGAAAGGGGGGGGGGGCGCCGCCCCCTTCCCTTGTCCTATTCGGACTAGGAAGGGGAGGGGCGCGCGGCCACCTCCTGCCTCCTTCTCTCTTCTCCCTCAAGGCCCATGTAGGCCCAATAACCCCCCGGGGGGTTCCGGTAACCCCCCGGTACTCCGGTAAAATGCCGATTTCACCCGGAACAATTCTGATGTCCAAATATAGGCTTCCAATATATCAATCTTTATGTCTCGACCATTTCGAGACTCCTCGTCATGTCCGTGATCACATCCGGGACTCCGAACTAACTTCGGTACATCAAAATGCATAAACTCATAATAACTGTCATCGTAACGTTAAGCGCGCGGACCCTACGGTTCGAGAACAATGTAGACATGACTGAGACAAATCTACGGTCAATAACCAATAGCGGGACCTGGATGCCCATATTGGCTCCTACATATTCTACGAAGATCTTTATCGGCCAGACCGCATAACAACATACGTTGTTCCCTTTGTCATCGGTATGTTACTTGCCCGAGATTCGATCGCCGGTATCCAATACCTAGTTCAATCTCGTTACTGGCAAGTCTCTTTACTCGTTCCATAGTACATCATCTCGCAACTAACTCATTAGTTGTAATGCTTGCAAGGCTTAAGTGATGTGCATTACCGAGAGGGCCCAGAGATACCTCTCTCACATTCGGAGTGACAAATCCTAATCTCGAAATGCGCCAACCCAACATGTACCTTTGGAGACACCTGTAGAGCTCCTTTATAATCACCCAGTTACGTTGTGACGTTTGGTAGCACACAAAGTTTTCCTCCGGCAAACGGAGTTGCATAATCTCATAGTCATAGGAACATGTATAAGTCATGAAGAAAGCAATAGCAACATACTAAACGATCGGGTGCTAAGCTAATGGAATGGGTCATGTCAATCCGATCATTCAACTAATGATGTGATCCCGTTAATCAAATAACAACTCTTTGTCCATGGTTAGGAAACATAACCATCTTTGATTAACGAGCTAGTCAAGTAGAGGCATACTAGTGACACTCTGTTTGTCTATGTATTCACACATGTATTATGTTTCCTGTTAATACAATTCTAGCATGAATAATAAACATTTATCATGAAATAAGGAAATAAATAATAACTTTATTATTGCCTCTAGGGCATATCTCCTTCAGTCTCCAACTTGCACTAGAGTCAATAATCTAGTTCACATCTCCATGTGATTTAACAACAATAGTTCACATCACCATGTGATTAACACCCATAGTTCACATCGATGTGTGATCAACACCCAAAGGGTTTACTAGATTCAGTAATCTAGTTCACATCGCTATGTGATTAACACCCAAAGAGTACTAAGGTGTGATCATGTTTTGCTTGTGAGAGAATCTTAGTCAACGGGTCTTTCACATTCAGATCCGTTATGTATTTTGCAATTTTCTATGTCTACAATGCTCTGCATGGAGCTACTCTAGTTAATTGCTCCCACTTTCAATATGTATCTAGATTGAGACTTAGAGTCATCCAGATCAGTGTCAAAACTTGCATCGACGTAACCCTTTACGGCGAACCTTTTTTTGTCACCTCCATAATCGAGAAACATGTCCTTATTCCACTAAGGATAATTTTGACCGCTGTCCAGTGATCTACTCCTAGATCATTATTGTACTCCCTTGCCAAAATCAGTGTAGGGTATACAATAGATCTGGTACATAGCATGGCATACTTTATAGAACCTATGGCTGAGGCATAGGGAATGACTTTCATTCTCTTTCTATCTTCTGCCGTGGTCGGGCTTTGAGTCTTACTCAATTTCACACCTTGTTACATAGGCAAGAACTCTTTCTTTGACTGTTCCATTTTGAACTACTTCAAAATCTTGTCAAGGTATGTACTCATTGAAAAAAAACTTATCAAGCGTTTTGATCTATCTCTATAGATCTTGATGCTCAATATGTAAGCAGCTTCACCGAGGTCCTTCTTCGAAAAACTCATTTCAAATACTCCTTTATGCTTTGCAGAATAATTCTACATTATTTCCGATCAACAATATGTCATTTACATATACTTATCAGAAATGCTGTAGTGCTCCCACTCACTTTCTTGTAAATACAGGCTTCATCGCAAGTCTGTATAAAACTATATGCTTTGATCAACTTATCAAAATGTATATTCCAACTCCGAGATGCTTGCACCAGTCCATAGATGGATCGCTGGAGCTTGCATATTTTGTTAACACCTTTAGGATCGACAAAACCTTCTAGTCGCATCATATACAACTCTTCTTTAATAAATCCATTAAGGAACGCAGTTTTGTTTATCCATTTGCCGGATTTCATAAAATGCGGCAATTGCTAACATGATTCAGACAGACTTAAGCATAGCTACGAGTGAGAAACTCTCATCGTAGTCAACACCTTGAACTTGTCGAAAACCTTTTGCGACAATTCTAGCTTTGTAGATAGCAACACTACTATCAGCGTCTGTCTTCCTCTTGAAGATCCATTTATTTTCTATGGCTTGCCGATCATTGGGCAAATCCATCAAAGTCCATACTTTGTTCTCATACATGGATCATATCTCAGATTTCATGGCCTCAAACCATTTCACGGAATCTGGGCTCATCATCACTTCCTCATAGTTCGTAGGTTCGTCATGGTCAAGTTACATGACCTCTAGAACAGGATTACCGTACCACTCTGGTGCGGATTTCACTCTGGTTTACCTACGAGATTCGGTAGTAACTTGATCTGAAGTTACATGATCATCATCATTAGCTTCCTCACTAATTGGTGTAGGTGTGACAGAAACTGGTTTCTGTGATGTACTACTTCCCAACAAGGGAGCAGGTACAGTTACCTCATCAAGTTCTACTTTCCTCCCACTCACTTCTTTCAAGAGAAACTCCTTCTCTAGAAAGTTTCCGAATTCAGCAACAAAAGTCTTGCCTTCGGATCTATGATAGAAGGTGTATCCAATAGTTTCCTTTGGAGATCCTATGAAGACACATTTCTCCGATTTGGGTTTGAGCTTATCAGGTTGAAACTTTTTCACATAAGCATTGCAACCTCAAACTTTAAGAAACGACAGCTTAGGTTTCTTGCCAAACCATAGATCATACGGTGTCGTCTCAACTGATTTAGATGGTGCCCTATTTAATGTGAATGCGGCTGTCTCTAATGCATAACCCCAAAACGATAGTGGTAGATCGGTAAGAGACATCATGGATCGCACTATATCTAATAAAGTATGGTTATGACGTTCGGACACACCATTACACTATGGTGTTCTAGGTGGCGTGAGTAGTGAAACTATTTCACATTGTTTTAATTGAAGGCCAAACTTGTAACTAAAATATTTTACTTCTGCGATCATATCGTGGAAACCTTATTTTCTTGTCACGATGATTTTTCACTTCACTCTGAAATTCTTTGAACTTTTCAAATGTTTCAGACTTATGTTTCATCAAGTAGATATACTCATATCTGCTCAAATCATCTATGAAGATCAGAAAATAATGATACCTGTCGCGAGCCTCAATATTCATCGGACCACATACATCAGTATGTATGATTCCCAACAAATCTGTTGCTCGCTCCATTGTTCCGAAGAACAGAGTCTTAGTCATCTTGCCCATGAGGCATGGTTCGCAAGCATCAACTGATTCATAATCAAGTGATTCCAAAAGCCCATCAGCATGGAGTTTCTTCATGCGCTTTACACCAATATGACCTAAACGGCAGTGCTACAAATAAGTTGCACTATCATTATTAACTTTGCATCTTTTGGTTTCAATATTATGATTATGTGTATCACTACGATCGAGATCCAACGAACTATTTTCATTGGGTGTGTAACCATATAAGGTTTTATTCATGTAAACAGAACAACAATTTATTCTCTTACTTAAATGAATAACCGTATTACAATAAACATGATCAAATCATATTCATGCTCAACGCAAACACCAAATAACACTTATTTAGGTTCAACACTAATCCCGAAATTATAGGGAGTGTGCGATGATGATCATATCAATCTTGGAACCACTTCCAACACACATCGTCACTTCACCCTTAACTAGTCTCTGTTTATTCTGCAACTCCCGTTTCGAGTTACTAATCTTAGCAACTGAACTAGTATCAAATACTGAGGGTTTGCTATAAACACTAGTAAAGTACACATCAATAACATGTATATCAAATATACTTATGTTCACTTTGCCATCCTTCTTATCCGCCAATCACTTGGGGTAGTTCCGCTTCCAGTGACCAGTCCCTTTGCAGTAGAAGCACTTAGTCTCAGGCTTAGGACCAGACTTGGGCTTCTTCACTTGAGCAGCAACTTGCTTGCTGTTCTTCTTGAAGTTCCCCTTCTTCCCTCTGCCCTTTTCTTGAAACTAGTGGTCTTGTCAACCATCAACACTTGATGTTTTTCTTGATTTCTACCTTCGTTGATTTCAGCATCACGAAGAGCTTGGGAGTTGTTTCCGTTATCCCTTGCATATTATAGTTCATCGCGAAGTTCTACTAACTTGGTGATGGTGACTAGAGAATTCTGTCAATCACTATCTTATCTGTAAGATTAACTCCCACTTGATTCAAGCGATTGTAGTACCCAGACAATCTGAGCACATGCTCACTAGTTGAGCGATTCTCCTCCATCTTTTAGCTATAGAACTTGTTGGAGACTTCATATCTCTCAACTCGGGTATTTGCTTGAAATATTAACTTCAACTCCTGGAACATCTCATATGGTCCATGACGTTCAAAACGTCTTTGAAGTCCCGATTCTAAGCCGTTAAGCATGGTGCACTTAAACTATCAAGTAGTCATCATATTGAGCTAGCCAAACGTTCATAACGTCTGCATCTGCTCCTGCAATAGGTCTGTCACCTAGCGGTGCATCAAGGACATAATTCTTCTGTGCAGCAATGAGGATAAACCTCAGATCACGGATCCAATCCGCATCATTGCTACTAACATCTTTCAACACAATTTTCTCTAGGAACATATCAAAATAAACATAGGAAAGCAACAACGCGAGCTATTGATCTACAACATAGATATGCTAATACTACCAGGACTAAGTTCATGATAAATTAAAGTTCAATTAATCATATTACTTAAGAACTCCCACTTAGATAGACATCCCTCTAATCCTCTAAGTGATCACATGATCCAAATCAACTAAACCATAACCGATCATCACGTGAAATGGATTAGTCTTCAATGGTGAACATCATTATGTTGATCATACCTACTATATGATTCACGCTCGACCTTTCGATCTCAGTGTTCCGAGGTCATATCTGCATATGCTAGGCTCGTCAAGTTTAACCTAAGTATTCTGCGTGTGCAAAACTGGCTTGCACCCGTTGTAGATGGACGTAGAGCTTATCACACCCGATCATCACGTGGTGTCTGGGCACGACGAACTTTGGCAACGGTGCATACTCAGGGAGAACACTTTATCTTGATAATTTAGTGAGAGATCATCTTATAATGCTACCGTCAATCAAAGCAAGATAAGATGCATAAAAGATAAACATCACATGCAATCAATATAAGTGATATGATATGGCCATCATCATCTTGTGCCTGTGATCTCCATCTCCGAAGCACCGTCATGATCACCATCGTCACCGGCGCGACACCTTGATCTCCATCGTAGCATCGTTGTCGTCTCGCCAATCTTATGCTTCCACGACTATCGCTACCGCTTAGTGATAAAGTAAAGCATTACAGCGCGATTGCATTGCATACAATAAAGCGACAACCATATGGCTCCTGCCAGTTGCCGATAACTTGGTTACAAAACAAGATCATCTCATACAATAAAATTTAGCATCATGTCTTGACCATATCACATCACAACATGCCCTGCAAAAACAAGTTAGACGTCCTCTACTTTGTTGTTGCAAGTTTTACGTGGCTGCTAAGGGCTTAAGCAAGAACCAATCTCACCTAAGCATCAAAACCACAATGATAGTTTGTCAAGTTGGTGCTATTTTAACCTTCGCAAGGACCGGGCGTAGCCACACTCGGTTCAACTAAAGTTGGAGAAACTGTCACCCGCAAGCTACCTATGTGCAAAGCACGTTGGGAGAACCGGTCTCGCGTAAGCGTACGTGTAATGTCGGTCCGGGCCGCTTCGTCCAACAATACCGCCGAACCAAAGTATGACATGCTGGTAAGCAGTATGACTTATATCGCCCACAACTCACTTGTGTTCTACTCGTGCATATAACATCAACACATAAAACCTAGGCTCGGATGCCACTGTTGGGTTTCATAGTAATTTCAAAAAAATTCCTACGCACACGCAAGATCATGGTGATGCATAGCAATGAGAGGGGAGAGTGTTGTCTATGTACCCTTGTAGACCGAAACGGAAGTGTTGACGCAACGTAGAGGAAGTAGTCGTACGTCTTCCCGATCCAACCAATCCAAGCACCGTTACTCCGGCACCTCCGAGTTCTTAGCACACGTACAGCTCGATGACGCTCCCCAGACTCTGATCCAGCAAAGCTTCGGGGATGAGTTCCGTCAGCACGATGGCGTGGCGACGATGATGATGTTCTACCGACGCAGGGCTTCGCCTAAGCACTGCAATGATATGACCAAGGTGGAATATGGTGGAGGGGGCACCGCACACGGCTAAGGAACGGTCACGAGGATCAACTTGTGTGTTCTAGGGTGCCCCCTTGCCCCCGTATATAAAGGAGCCAAGGGGAGGGGGCGACCGGCCAAGGAGGGCGCGCCAAGGGGGAGTCCTACTCCCACCGGGAGTAGGACTCCCTTCTTTCCTAGTTGGAGAAGGAGAAGGGAAGAAAGAGGTGGAAGAGTGGAAGGAAAGGGGCGGGGCGCCGCCCCCCTTCCCTTGTCCTATTCGGACTAGGAAGGGGAGGGGCGCGCGGCCACCTCCTGCCTCCTTCTCTCTTCTCCCTCAAGGCCCATGTAGGCCCAATAACCCCCCGGGGGGTTCCGGTAACCCCCCGGTACTCCGGTAAAATGTCGATTTCACCCGGAACAATTCCGATGTCCAAATATAGGCTTCCAATATACCAATCTTTATGTATCGAACATTTCGAGACTCCTCGTCATGTCCGTGATCACATCCGGGACTCCGAACTAACTTCGGTACATCAAAATGCATAAACTCATAATAACTGTCATCGTAACATTAAGCGTGCGGACCCTACGGTTTGAGAACAATGTAGACATGACTGAGACAAATCTCTGGTCAATAACCAATAGCGGGACCTGGATGCCCATATTGGCTCCTACATATTCTACGAAGATCTTTATCGGTCAGACCGCATAACAACATACGTTGTTCCCTTTGTCATCGGTATGTTACTCGCCCGAGATTCGATCGTCGGTATCCAATACCTTGTTCAATCTCGTTACCGGCAAGTCTCTTTACTCGTTCTGTAATACATCATCTCGCAACTAACTCATTAGTTGTAATGCTTGCAAGGCTTAAGTGATGTGCATTACCGAGAGGGCCCAGAGATACCTCTCCGACATTCAGAGTGACAAATCCTAATCTCGAAATACGCCAACCCAACATGTACCTTTGGAGACACCTGTACAGCTCCTTTATAATCATCCAGTTACGTTGTGACGTTTGGTAGCACACAAAGTGTTCCTCCGGCAAACGGGAGTTGCATAATCTCATAGTCATAGGAACATGTATAAGTCATGAAGAAAGCAATAGCAACATACTAAACGATCGGGTGCTAAGCTAATGGAATGGGTCATGTCAACCAGATCATTCAACTAATGATGTGATCCTGTTAATCAAATAACAACTCTTTGTCCATGGTTAGGAAACATAACCATATTTGATTAATGAGCTAGTCAAGTAGAGGCATACTAGTGACACTCTGTTTGTCTATGTATTCACACATGTATTATGTTTCCTGTTAATACAATTCTAGCATGAATAATAAACATTTATCATGAAATAAGAAATAAATAATAACTTTATTATTGCCTCTAGGGCATATTTCCTTCAATCTTGTCTTCAGGAAAATGGTCACGAACATCAAAAAAGTTTGGAAAGATGGGAGCGCAAGCTGCGATGAGCCGTTGAACCCTCCCACCCTTGACGGCTTCGTGCTGACTCATGTTAATGTCCCGCAACAGGGAAACGGGTTTGTACTTGTTCTCCTTTCTTTCTCCTCCTTCAGTTTTTTGTGTAAGTGAGCTGCATTGTTTTTACTAAATTAGAAGCACCTTTCCCTTGAGCGAACTGCATTA
Source organism: Triticum aestivum (assembly GCF_018294505.1). NCBI lineage: Eukaryota > Viridiplantae > Streptophyta > Magnoliopsida > Poales > Poaceae > Triticum > Triticum aestivum. The sequence continues at coordinate 605,162,155 of NC_057800.1, forward strand.
CTAATGTGTTATTAGTTGTTCTCCCTCGGTTTTGTGTGTAGGGAGCTGCATTGCTTTACTAACATCAGTAGCACTTCATTATTGAGTGAACTGCATTAGTAATGTGTTTATCTTGGTTTTCTTGCAGGCATGATTGTGGATTTTACATGTTCCAATTCATGCAGACCTGGGATGGTGAAACGATTGCCAAGTTTGGGAAGGAGCACATTGGCTACATGAGGAAGGCGATGCTCTATAGTTGGCTGACCTCGTCGCATTGCTGTCTGGACCTGACATCACTTTTAATTTTTAAAGAAGGTTATTACATTTTTTCAGTCACACACCCTTTTATTAAGTGAACTTCATTGATACAGAAAGGGGAGGTCCACTACTTTTGTTAAGCTTTTAGTAGAACTCCATTTGCATGTTAAAATGACTTTCGTTAGTGAACTTGATGATTCTTTTCATTTTGCTCATTATCCATTTTTTGTGCAGGCTTTGATGAAGGCGCACCCCAAGGTGGTATTTCCTTGTTTGAAACTCAGGTTCACACTCCAACGATTCAGAATTTTGTCCTTGATGAACCCCCCGTTAAGCTTGGAAAAGAACCGGTGTGTAAGAGGTTGAGGAGTGGTGCCGGCTCTTCGAATGAAAAAGCTCTTGAGAAATCTCCTATCAAGGTCAAGCGTGGGAAGAAAGCAGTCAGCCCTCCGAATGCTGAAGATACTGATGATGATTTTGAGAAGCCACCACCAGCGCGTAGGAGGACTAGGAGCGCAGCTGTGGAACACCCAACCGACAGTGAGGCACTAGTTCTATCAAATAAGAGGCCTGTGCAGAAGCCATCAAAGTTTAGATCTCCGGTACAGAAGTTGAAGCCTGCGAGTTTCAGCTATCTTGCGGAGATGAGGAAAGTCTTGCAACTCATCACAAGCACACCATTCAGGCAGAAATACAGCAAGTCAGTTCTTTTTTCGTTAGTTTTTTCGCTTTGATTTTTAATGTGTGTAATGTTTGTGTGTTTTTCCTTTGTGTTCCTAATCCCCCACCCTCGCCGTTTGTTTTGTGCAGGTCCGCGCTTTTCATGCACAGGAATCCTGTCGAAGTCTACACTGTGAATGTGGACTACATGTTCTTAACTTTCACCAGAGCTAGTTTCATGGACTCGGAATTGATGGATCATATCATCAGGTACTGGAAGAATGACGAGCATATGAATGTGGTTTATCGATCTGGCGAACGCGTTCTTCTGTCCCCTTTGTTTATCACGGTATTTCTCTTTTTCCCTTTTTTCTTTTTTCTGCTGGAGTGAACTGCAGTTAATAGTGTCTAATAATTTGTTTTAGCAATGTACTGAACTGCATACATTATTGTGTTAACCCATGTATCTTAAATGAAACAAATTGGAGAAGTGTGAACTGCATACTGTTAGAGAAGTGTGATCTGTTTTTCATTAAGCGCCAGAGTGAACTTTGAGGGGGAACTGCATTAACGTTCTTTTGTGAATTACCCACTCACAGTATGTGCTTCAAATGAATGATCACGCGGATAGAGATAAAGATGGAAACGTTGTGTTGCCTTTTGTCCACAGCAAGTTTAATGTTGACGATGCAGTAAAGCAGTTCAAAGTTTTTGTTCGTGATGATGAGAACCTTCTTGATTGCAAATTAGTAAGTTATCAGATTTGCTGGTTCAGCCTTATGTACTTATTTTCTCTCCCATTTTTTCCAGTAATCCTTTTTCACTCATCAAACCCATAACAATTTTGATGAAACAAAATCAGATTCTGTTACCACGGATGAAAGACCAGCATTACTCGCTATACACGATGAATAGGCACCGCGAGACCCTTGATATTCATGACACTAGGAGGTACAGCGGACCGTTTGATCAAACAACGAGGTGGCATAAGTCTGAATACCACAGCGACCGCACTAAAATGGTAAATTTTTTCCTTTTTCACCTTCTTCTTCTTTTCATCTGTGTGCGTGTCGAACAACAGTTTTGTGATGTGTATTTTTGGTTTTTTTTATTTTCACCAGATGATCAGGATGACTGCATTGTTGAAGAAGGTTTACGGAGAAAAGGAGTACAAGAGAAAGGAGTCGGTAGACTGGGTCGATGTTTCAAAGAAAGCTAGCTTTTTGGGCGCCCCTGAACAGGGCCCCAACGAGTGCGGCTTCTTTGTTCTGAAGATGGCTCAGTTTTACGACGGCAAAAGCTTTGTTGAGAAATTCGCAAAGCGTAATGTAAGTATCTTTTTTTAACCCAATAATAATCCCTCATTCTTTGATTTTTTTGTTAGTTCTTTTTGTAGATGATCTTGTATTTTGTTTATTTTTTTGCTTCATCGCAGGAAGCTGCTGTTGAGGAATGGAAGGCTGAGTTCTTGTTCCAGATCCTGTTCCACCCTGATAACATGGTCGTAGTCACCGAGTTCCCGGAGGATCTAAGAAATCTCTGCATTTCTCTTGGCCTTCCTCCAAAACTGGATTCGCAGGAGCAGGATGAGGCATAGAATGATAGCAGATCTTTTATGTGTGTTGATGTCTTTTCGTGTGTGCTCCAAAACTTTCTGTAAACAGTATGTATGTCGCTGTGTGTAGTTCTCGATCTGCAAAACTTTTCACACCATGCTTTGTGCTTTTGTATATTCCGGTCTAGTTAGTTTTGTGTTTTTCTTTTGTGGCAGACAGTGACAATGTCAAATATGTACATAATGGAGCTTTCAGCCAATTCCTCCTGTGAATTGTAACATGTTCGTAGCGCACTGCATTCACTCATATGAGTAGCAGCCAAGTTTGTTTAAATATACATATCCGCACTGCATCTCACCTTATCACATGGGACAGCAAAGAGGAATTCAACGTGTTTGTCGTTGAGGTTCAAAATTTTGGAAAAATTGTATTAGAAGACAGAAAATCAACTGTGTCTGCTAAGTGAGAGCTCAATTTTTACATTTTTGCACTAAGCGCACTGCACTGTATACTCGAAGGGGACTGCACTGTAAGCTTTAAACGCACCACACTGCACTGCACTGTACGTGAAGCCTAGTCTCACTCTATAGATTTTTCTTCTAACTGCATTCTACATTGTTTTTGTCATCTCAGATTCTATACGACGAAGAGAACTGCATTCTCAAAATGACATTCTGATCTCAGGGTTTTCATATAGAAGAGAACTGCATTCTGAGAATGACATTCTCATCTTATTTCTTTCATATAGAAGAGAACTGCATTTTATCAAGCATACCCCCGCAGCACATTGATCACAAAGTATATCTGTTTTATGTTATATCTATTCATTTTGAACTTCAATATTACATGTTGAATTCTTTTTTTGAAGTCCACTGAACACAAGCTATATCTCATATACGATACGATATATAAAAGGATGAAGTTAATATATTTAAAAGGTAAAAATGTATATGTGTTGAGCTATGTCCTCTTCCTGCTGCTTCTTGTCAAATTCTGCACTGCATTTGTTTCAATGGTTGTTGTTGCTTCTATTTTGTTCTTGTTGGTCGCATTACCCTTCGTAACACGACCGTGTGACTGTGATGCTTGCCTACGCGCTGGACTCTGCATTCTGCCTCTCCCCCTCGGTTTTGATGATGGTTCTTCGATGTCTTCATCTTCTTCTTCTTCCTCATCTTCCTCTTCTGCTTCCTCACCTTCCTCTTCAGTTACATCAGCTTCGCTCTCTTCCTTGTTCTCTTCTTTGTCAGCATCTTCTTCGTCATCTTCTTCATCTTTTTCTTCTGTTCTATTTGGACAAGTTCTCGCATTATGCTTCTCTCTCTTGTTGCAGATGCTACATAGTCTTCTCTTTGTCATATCATCTTGTTGGTCAGCTTGGTGATCTGTGGCGGCATTTTCAGCCTGGATTTTTTAGCCTCTCCTTACATGTTCTTGAGTTGTGTCCTGCAATCTTATTGCCTGATTTGCACATCTTTACCCCCAGTGGTCTTCCTTCGCTGTCCAGTTCTGGCTCAGGCCTGCTATTTTTTCAGGACCTTTTTCATTTGCTGCACTTTTTTATTGGCTGATTTGCTCTCTTTCTTTCTCCCTTTTGTGTTTGAAATAGGTGGGGGAAGAATTGTGTCATCCATATTATGAGCTGCACCATCAGTGGCATGTTCGCGCTCCTCTCCTTGTTCTTCACTCCGCGCATCCCTGATGTTCTCTGCTTCTTCTTCTTCGTTTAGTACGTCGACTTCTTGTATGAGTGCTCTCATCCCAGCTAAAGCTCTGTTGTACCCTCTATCCGATTTGGCACCCCTGTTTGCCAGGTCCATCGTTGTTTCTGCAAGTAGTCTCCTACGGCAGAACATCGAACTCCCATCTGGAGCAGTTTGCTCATAGTCTCTGTGGTCAAAAGTTGCATTTTGGCGCGCGTTCCGTGTGTATCTCTTCAATATGTACTCTTCAGGTATCTTGTCCACCCGCAGCTGATCTAACATGCAAATGATGTGCATGCAGAACAGGCCTCCAGCAAAGAATTTTTTCGGTTGTTCGTGTCAGCAAACTTCACATAAATATGCAACATTCAATTTTGGTTTGTGAACTGCATTATAAATACGTCCTGGTTTTTCTCTTCTAGTGAACTTCACTAAGGTTTTTTTTGTTTTCATCTCTTGCTACTAGCAATAAGTGAACTTCATTATGTTTTTTGTGTGCTTATTTTTGTTTCTTGTCTCACTGACCTGTGTGTGTCCACAGCTTGCATTCGCATTCGTAGATACCGTTCGTCACATCAGCAACTACCTGGAACTCGTGTCTTGCCCAATCAAAATCATCAGACTGGTTGTAGTGGCGCACCAAATATTTCGTTGGGTTGTCAGGGGACTGCTCTGATCTGAATGCAGTGCTGCAGTAGTGCGTTTGCTTGAAGTCAGCAAAGACCGCCCTGGTGTAAATCTTGGAGAGCTGAATCTCGAAACCAAACTGAGTAGTAGTCTTTATTTCCGTTTGTGAAACAAGGAAAACCAGTTAAGTAGTTGTTTTTCACAGCAAAAATCAAGAAAGTGAGTAGTGTTTATTAATTGCTCATCCAGCTTAAAAACTTTGCTCTGGTTATATACCTCGTTAGCTATGGTCTCCGCGTGCTCGACGCCCTTCCTTGTCTGGATGCACCTGTCCACCTGCGATGCAAAGATGTGTAGGTCGTGTCTTTCCTTGACAAAGTTCCTCTTCAAGATCCGGTTCATGCTTTCACTTCTCTGTGTCGACGTCATCCGTGCACAGAACACCTCCTTGTAGTAAGCTGATATCCATTCTTTTCGGTCTGTCCAGAGCGCCTTCATAATTTCATCATTTTGCAAGTTATACTTCTCGATGAGCTCATGCCAAGCGCGTTCAAACTTTGATGGCATTAGCGGGTGGTTGAGAACTAAGGTCAGCTCATCTTTGAATGTCTCATATGCTTTGTACAGCAAGGACAGGTGATCCTTGTATTTTTTCAGTATATGCCAACGGCATAACTTGTGCAGCGTGCCTATTAGCGTACTTTTAATCGCGGCATCCATGGAGGGGCATTGATCTGCATGTTTTTGAAAAACCAAGCAGTGAGCTATTGAGAGAACTGCATATCTTTTTCTGCTTTTGCTGATTTTTCGTTGGATGGAAGAAATGGACTACAAAACTTGGCAGTGAACTGCAGTGTTATTTAAACCCATTCTTTAGCATACCTGCAAGTATGCAGATTGGCCACTTGTTGTTCATGCAACGCAAGAACGTCCGGAACACCCACTTGAAAGTCGGTATTGTTTCGTCTGTGATGAGAGCCACAACAAATATTGTACTTTGGAGGTGGTGGTTGACTCCAACGAAGATGGCCAGAGGCATGTGGAACTTGTTGGTCTTGTAGGTCGTGTCAAATGTGACACAATCTTCAAAATCTTCGTAGGATCCCCGACAGCTCGCATTCGCCTAGAAGATGTTTCGCACACAGTTATCAACATCTTTGTCGTAATCATAGAAGAACTCCGGGTGCATTCTCTCAAAGAAAGCCAGGAGTTTCTTCACATCGTCTTCTGGTTCCTCCCTCGTGAATTGGTGCTTCCTGCAGTTCGAAATAATAATATACTTGCAGCATTAAAGACATACAGAAATGCTCAAGCGAACTACATCAAATAGACGAGATATCGGTTTTGTTTAGTGAACATACTTGTTCACTCAGTCACGGCTAGTGCGCCCCATAAAGTGCAGCCCTCCTGACATTCTTGACAGGGTTGACATCATCTACGTGTGCGTCAGGTTGTCTCTCTCCATGTCCTTCACTAGTTTATCAAGTAACGGATCATCCGGGTTATGTGAGTGCATGTGCAGAAGCATAGCCGGGCTCTCAATCATCCTGTGGTTGTGATTGAGCTCAATCTCTGCTATCACAAACACATCCTTGATTTTTTTCACTCTGATTCTCGCCTTGCAGCCAGTCCTCTTTGTTGTTTTCTCTCGCTTTCTGTCATAATCTGTGACAGTTTCCTTGCTTTTGCCTTCCTTTGAGCACACTATGTATCTGTTTGTTTTGTATCCGCCGTTTTTGCGTGTGCCGAAGCCTGCATGCCTCGCATACGTGTTGTAGAAGTTTTGCGCCGCAGCGTATGATGTGAATTGCATACCTTTCACAGGCACAAGTTCTTGGAGCATGTTCTCATTCTGCACCACAATATGGAATGTTTTTTTGTTAATGAGAATGCACAAGTTGAAAGAATGCGTAAATGAACTGCAGTAGTTAGGCAAGGAAGCTTACATGCGTGTACTATTTTTTCTCTAACGGTGTTTGCAGCTCACCGATGTTTATTGGGCATGGAGGAGTGACAACAGATATGTGTAATTTAGGATCGCGAGGAGGCAGAAGTGTTGAGAACTTTACTTTTTTGGTTGCTTGTGGCTCTCCTTGATTTTGCTTCCGATTCTTTTGTTGCGCAGTAGGCGGCCTGGGTGGAATTCCACTATCTCTTCGTTGACGAATTGTTTGCTCATGAACTTGCTGAACTTGCTGGGTTTCAACATTGGCTTGTGGAGGTGCTATATCATCCATTCTGATCTGCTGGCCAAATGTTTCCAAGACACGCGTGTACCTTGGCTGCATAACTGTTATGATTTGCTCTTCATCATCATCCTCCTCATCATCTTTTTGCGCATGCTCCCCCATGAAGACTAGATCGTCGTCGTCCTCCTCATCTTGTGTGCTTTTTGCTTCACTGCCTTCTCCATCTCGAGTGATCTTTGGTTCACTGTTTTCATCTTTATCCTCTACATCTTCCTCCACTGAGTACGCAGTTCTGTTTGTTGTGTTAAAGAAATCCCTAGGTATTTCAGGTGTTATCCATCCAGCCATCTCCCACTCTTCTCTTCCAACGCAGTTCAGGGGCTTTGTGTTGTGAATCAATCGAGGTATCTTCTGGTTTGGAGGCATAGTAATTTCCTGCACAGTATTAAGCCAAAGCGTTATGCACGCTAACAGTGAAATGAACTGCATTTTCGTACTATATATCATTATATATGCAACTGGAGAAATTGCACTTAATTTTTCATTCTATAGTAGGGGCACTGGGAGTTAACATGAAGAAACAATGCACTTCAGTTTTAAGCCACAACGCTCTACATATGTAAGCCATGGTGGACTGCATTGTTCAGCCATAGCGCATTTTCATTTTCGAAGCATCTTTCTATTTTTACTGGGAGATACATGGCACTGCAGTTGACGCAAGAAGGCACTGCATGGTAATAAAAAGGGCACTGCAATTTGAATTTCTCATCAAACACTAGAAAGCAACTGCACTATACTAAACTGGAGGTGGGGGGTTGGGTATGTTAATTTCTTACATTATTTGCAAGCATGACTTTCCTCTTGAGAGCAGTTCTCTCCTTCTGCAGATGCAGCTCGGCCTGCTGTTGGCGTGCATTCCACCTCCGCTGCAGGAACTCATGGGATTTTTCAACTTTCGCCATTGTCGCGGGAGAAGGCTGGATGGGCGAAATGACCATTGCAGTTCGCATCCACGACGACTGCGAGGTTGCCGGAGAAGGCATCCTTGCAGTTCTCTTCCCCCTGCCATGCATCACCGAGGCTGGATGCTTCAGCTGGGTGAACGGCGGTAAATCCCCCATGCGAGAGGCTCCGATCCGCGGGGGTGCTGCAGCTGGCGGTGCTTGAGGAGGCGGCGCACCAGTCATATCGCGGTAGTAGGAGCGCAGAAGCATGCCGCCGGCGCTGTCCACGCTGATTTCGCGGAGGAGAGGAGCGGCGGCGATTCCGGCGGCGATTTGGGGGTGATTGGGCAGACGAGAGGGGCGGCGGCGCTGATTAGGCGCTGCCCCCGGAGAAGGGTCACGTGATTCGATCTGCATCCTCCTGGGCCGCCGTCTGCCGTTGCTCCGCGCAAGAAGGCGGGGAGGGGAGGGGGTCGCCGCCGGCCGCGGGGGCGCTGCCATGCTAGAAGGCGGGGTGGGGAGGGGGCCATCGTCTGCGGGCGCCGCCGCGCTAGAAGGTGGGGTGGGGAGGGGGTTGCTATCCTCGGGGTGCTGCCGCGCTAGAAACCTGTGTTAAGTGGGGGGGTGTTATGAGAATAAGGCTTTGTTATGAGAATAAGGTCTTAAGGGGTGTTATGAGAATAGACCCACCCTATATATATACTGCTATGCTAGTACTACTATTGTCTGCATTTAATACTAATTAGTAGCTTCATCAATCAGTGGCAAACAAAACAATGTTGATTTGCATCTTATCTTTGTGACAACCAATGGAGTTGAATTGCAGCAAGCATGTCAAAGCTGGGTTCAATTCTTGGGCAATATATGGTACTTTCCACTCTTCATGCCCAAGATTAGTATGCTGCAACTCTCCCTCCTCACTCCATACATCCAGGTACTAGTTACCCAACGAGCAGCCCTGCACCTCGCAGGATCTCACCCAAACCCCGCTCATCTTGCTGCTTGTGGCAGGGAATACTCTCTGTTGAGTATTTTGAGGAATGAAGATCTGTTAAGTATGGAGTTAGGATTATCTAATATAATTTCTGCTACATATATGCATGAAACTGAGATTGTTAGCATCATTTACACAAGATACACCCTTTGAATTTAATTGATTGGTTCAGTTTTGTATATTCTTCACCAGTCTTCTATCATGCTTGTAACTAGTGCTCTACTCATGTTGTAAGACAAGATTTTCACTTCCTGCCATCCCAACCTTCTATCATGCTCACAAGATTCTTCTTTGCACGACAGCAGCACCAGTACCTTGCTGCTGTTGGGAACGGAAGGGAGCTGTTCCATGCACCGAATCCGGGGAGAAAATCACCTTCGACATGTACGCCATCACCTTGGGCATGCTCGTGGCGCTGCTGCTCGGCCTCAACATGTCCTGGAGTGCCATTATCGCCGCCCTCACGCTCATCTTCCTCGACTTCAAGGACGCCCACCCCTACCTCGAGAAGGTAATTGTCTATTCGTCCGTCTGTAGTTAACTTAGTTGTGCCCCATTGATGTACTACTATTGTTAATTGTTACTACCATGGTGCTGATGCTGTTCAGAATATGATATGTGCCTTAATTCTAAGTTCTGGTCTCTCTTAAGAGACACTTCTAGCTTTTCAGACTCAAAGTTGTTAACTTGGTACTACATGGGTTTTACTACTGCTAACATGGAGAGTATTGACTACTGCCGACACAGAGATTTTGTATGCATGCTACCTGATGAGTGCTTTGTTTGTAATATTTCACCTTCGTATGCATAGGTTATTTGGTTTGAACTCTGCATGAGATGAAACAGATATTTATAGTGTTTTTCTGAACTTGTTTTCACTGTTGCTTGATATATACTTGCTTGTACTTGAAACCGTGGGTTAATGTTGGTGGTTTTGTTCTACTTGGATGCATTGGTACCCATCATCGAGCGAACGGATGCAACAACGGCAAGAAGCTCATGGCTGTGTGCATCTAAAGCACACCATGGACATCATCCACTTCCTCATCAATGCTAACTCAATCCAGATCATCGTCGATGCTATCATCCATAGGTATCTCCCTTGGTTCCCTTTATTCTCTCCTGCCTTTGTGATGTTAGTATGCGTGTGCCGATGAGTATTGTTAGATCTTGCCAGTTGAATGTATTGTCGTGATAGTAGAATGGTATTTTGTTTTAGGCGCAATGTGTTGTAGTGCAGTTTTTTGCACAACCTGCACCTGTGCCATGAATATTCATATTGTGTCTCTGTTTCTTATATGAACTAGTATCTCATTTTAACTAGCTCAACAACAAAAAGCATGGTACTAGCTAAATTTGTGCTATCATTCTAAATAAATGTTCTTTTCTTGAATGGTCTGTTCATAATATATTTGCCCCAGTTTTTCTCATTCTTCTCTGATTCATGTAACAGGATGACAGAGGAAGCCATGTTGTTGTTTTGTTTGGTCCCAGCCCTGACTACCGCCGTCGAGCGAGTCCGGCGTGTTGTTCATCTGACTATGGTCCCAACCCTGACTACCGAAGTTTTTGTCCTATTGAAGTTTCTTAGAAATATGGGCAAGTCCAGCGAGTCTAGTATGTTGTTCATGACAGGAGCTTGTGAAGCAGTACTGTATTACATTGTAGAGCTTGTTACACTTGTAGAGCTTGTAAAGTATTGTATTACACATGGCCCTTTGTAGTGGCACGGATAGAGCTTGTATTACGTGATCTGGTTGCCCTTGTTTAAGTATTATGTGTATTTTTTGTCTCTGCCAATCTAAATACTACTTGAAATATGAAGAATATGAGTCTGATAGATGGGACCCACTTACCACAACATGACAAATGGAAACCTGTTACCAGAACTTGACAACTGGGACCCATTTGACTAGTGGACCCATTTAATAAAAAAATAAAATGAAATTGTTTAGACAAAATGGCCACGACCCAACAATAAAAAGGCTGCCATATTGGGCTTGGCCCATGAGCCCGACCAAAAATTGATGGAAAAAATATAAAAAGGCTGAATTGTTGGGCTTGGCCCATGTAAAACACTGAACTGGACCGGGCTGAATCTTATCAATGACCTTTCCAATTGGTCGCAATTTTTCCACGTCAGATTGCCACGTCGGATCCGACGTGGCCTGGGCAAACAGCCAGTGACCAAAACAAAAGGTCATGAGTTCAATGACCTTCTATTTTGGTCGTAAACGTCTACGACCTTCTCACAGAGAAGGTCGTTAATTTCAGTTTACGACCGCCAGCTTTTGACCTTCTGTTTTTGGTCACAAAAAGGTCGCAAATGAAAAACAATGACCTTTCAGTGACCAATAGTCAAGGTCACAAGTTGACATGTTTCTTGTAGTGTCTATGGACCTGACCGATCCATTTGACTGTGACTGCCAAAAAGAGTGCTGGAGTTAGATGTTGTTGCCCTTTTCAACCAGGGTTTTTTTGTAAACCTGATGAACAATTAACCCTCATGCTTTTGTATAGTTTGTAAGCTGGAGTTAGATGTTCTTGCCCTTTTCAACTCGGCTGTGACTGTCATATTTTCTTTGAAGCAAGGGAAATGGCTTGCTAGTCGTTTAATTTAGAGTGAAATATTGTAACAACTAACAAATCCCAACCAAGGGAAATAACATCACTCTCGCCGGCTGCTTGAGCTCACTGTGCATTATAGAAGCCAAGTGATTAGCCCCCACCAGCACCCACAAACTTATTTCCAACTAGCACATCAAATGGGCTGTAAATTTTCATAGGAAGGGCTAAATGACCGTGACAGATTTGGATTTTGACATTTGGGAACCACGAGGAAATAGCCTATCCAAGGTGGTGTCGACTTACTAGCCAGTCAATAAACGATTCTGCCTTCCAGCCGTTGGATTGACATCCAACATCTGTCGTGTATCTTCTATCTCTTGTCTTCTTCTTCCTCCAGCCACCCAAACCAAACCACCCCGTCCGCTCCGCCTGCTCCCGCCTCCCATGGCCGGCTGCGCCTCCGCCGCCCTACCGTACATACCCTCCAACATTGGCCAGTCCCTCACTTCATGGCAGTACGCAAGCAAGTGCCTCTATATTACAAGCCCAAAAATATGGTTCCTCCTAATGGTTGGACATCTGGGGCTCACGCCATTGTCAACGTAGTCAATAAATGAGAGAATTACATTACGAGCGGCTGACACCAGGGACCCAGCAAGTCGCGCAGTTTTTTTGAGCAACAAGCAGTTGTTATTTATACTAGTTTCAGCGACGGATGAGGGTAACAACGGGGCTGTGCCGGGGCTGTGGCTCGTCTAGCCAGGGTTTTATTTATGTTTACCACATCATGAGCCCGGTTATGTTTTTTTCTTGCTGAAAATGGCTAGCCCAGTTCTATTTTTTAAAAGAAATGCCCAAACGAGGCCTACTTGCTTTATCAGCCCTGCTGGGCTACAAATCTTTCAAGACGAGGAGAGTTTCATTTGGTTTGCTCAGAAATAGGCTGTACATTTTTCAAACACATCAAACCGGGAATTAGTTTCAAATTTTTTTCATTGCAAGATTTTAAATTCCATTGAATTTTATGCGTGGACAATTATTTGTATTTTATATTTATATAAATTACTTTTCAAAATAGTTTGAATGTGAATCGATATTTTGGGATTAAAAACAATTGACCGCACCGAAATATGCAAAAAAATTCGTATACTTTTTAACCATGGCCACAATATGGGGTGTAATGCTAACAAAAATAACATGGGATCCAAAAAAATTCTTAAGAATTAGCAAATGGGTTGTACATTATTAGAAATAATTCACACGAGAGTAGTGACTGTTGGATTTCCATCCAACGGCTGTCGTGCTTCTTCAATCTCTGCTTTTCCTGCTCCAGCCGCTCAAACAAGCGCTGACGGGACTGCCTGCTCCCTCCTCCCGCGGTCGGCTATGCTGCCGCGCAGGCCTCACCACCCCACCATACTCCCATCGCTGGCCTAGCCATCCCTCAACTCACCCACACCTGCTGTTATTCTCCAGCGACGGCAGATGAACCAGTAAACCCTCGTACAGTCGTACTCCCCTCCGCGTGGGAAACAACTACCAAGTCTTCCCTGCCTTCGTGTCGTTCCCTTCCTGGGCCTCGCCATCGTCCACCGCCCTGGTGCTCTCGGCGCGGCCTAGTCAACATGGTCAATGAACAACATCCATCGGAAGTGGACTGTACATGGAGAGGCTGACAGCTGGGTCCACGGCCGCACGCAAGGAAATGCCTCCTTATTATGCGCAAAATAATGATTCCTCCACCTGACAGCTAGGACCCACGGGAAGGGCTTCTGTATTTTGCGGAAAAAACGTTCCCCCCACTGACAGGTCGGACCCACCAGCTATATCTTCGCACGCAAGGAAGTGTCTCCTTATGACACAGAAAAAAAATGAATATCCCCTGCTAGATGGGACCCACCATAGTGGGTGGCTGACTTGTGGGCCTACTAAGTTGACGGGGACAGAGGGCTTTGTCAACTTAGTCAATATGAACGATTCTCGCTCCAATGACCGTATGATGTCCATCCAACGGCCATAGTGCTTATTCAACCTCTGGTCTTCTTGCTCCAGCCACCCAAAGCAGCGCCGGTCGTGCCGCCTGCTCCTGCCTCCCGTGGCTGGCTGTGCTGCCGTGGAGGCCTCACTGCCCCCATACTACTCCCACCGCTGCCCAGGCCATCCCTCCACTCACCCACACCCCCTGTTATTCTGCGGCGACGGCAGGCTCACGCCGCAGCCGAACCAGTGAACCCTCGTACTCCTCTCCGCGTGGGCATCCACTGCCGCGTCTTCCCCGGCTCCGCGTAGTCCCCTTCCTAGGCCTCGCCGTCGTCCACTGCCTTGGTGCACCCGGCGCGGCGTGGTCAATCTGGTCAACGACCGACTTCCATCGGAAGAGTATTGTACGAGGAGAGGCTGACAGCTGGGTCCACAGCCGCAGCTGGGTCCACGACCACATCCCAGTTTTTTGTGATTTTGTCATGTAAGTCGCTTTGTGAGGCCTGTTGGGCTGCAAATCTTTCAAGACGAGGAGAGCTTCATTCGGCTGGCCGAAAAATGGCCTATCAGTTATGAGAAATGGGTTGTACATTTTTAAAACACTTCAAATCGGCAATTAGTTTCAAATTTCTTTTTTTTCATTTCAAGATTTTAAATTGCATTAATTTTTATGAATGGACAATTTGTTGGATTTTATATTGATATACATTTATTTTTAAAATCAGTTTGAATGTGACTCGAAATTTCAGGATTAAAAACAGTTCGGACCGCACCAAAATATGCAAAATTTCGTATAATTTTTTAACCGTGGCCACAATATGGGCTGTAATGCTAACAAAAAGAATATGGGCTCCAAAAAAACCTTAAGAATTAGCAAATGGGCTGTAAATTATTAGAAATAATGGCAGATGGGTTGTATGCCGTTTTCCACAGATTTGAGGCTTTCCTAAAAAAGGTTGACACACAAGCAGTGACTGTTGGATTTCCATCCAACGCCCGTCGTGCTTCTTCAATCTCTGCTCTTCCTGCTCCAGTCGCTCAAACAAGCGCCAGCGGGACTGCGTGATCCCTCCTCCCCGCGGCTGGCTGTGCTGCCATGCAGGCCTCACCGCCCCACCATACTCCTATCGCTGGCCTAGCCATCCATCTACTCACCCACACCTGCTGTTATTCTTCGGCGACGGCAGGCGAACCAGTAAACCCTCATACAGTCGTACTCCCCTCCACATGGGAAACAACTGTCGAGTCTTCCCTACCTCCGTGTCGTTCCCTTCCTAGGCCTCGCCGTAGTCCACCGCCCTGGTGCTCTCGGCGTGGCCTGGTCAACATGGTCAATGACCGACATGCATCTGAAGTGGAATGTACGTGGAGAGGCTGACAGCTGGGTCCACGGCCGCACGCAAGGAAATGCCTCCTTATTACGTGCAAAATAATGATTCCTCCACCTGACATCTGGGACCCACCGAAAGGGCCTCTATATTTCGCGAAAAAACATTACCGCCGCTGACAGCTTGGACCCACCAGCTATATCTTCGCACACAAGGAAGTGCCTCCTTATTACGCACAAAAAAATGAATACTCACCCAGCTAGCTGGGACCCAGTATAGTGGTAGGCTGACTTGTGGGCCCACTAAGTTGACGGGGACGAAGGGCTTTCTCAACTTAGTCAACATGCACGATTCTAGCTCCACTGACCATACGATGTCCATCCAACGGCCGTAGTGCTTCTTCAACCTCTGATCTTCTTGCTCCAGCCGCCCAAACCAGCGCCGGTTGTGCCTCGTGCTCCTGCCTCCCATGGCCGGCTGCAATGCGGTGGAGGCCTCACCGCCCCCTACTACTCCCACCGCTAGCCAGGCCATCCCTCTACTCACCCACACCCCCTGTTATTCTGCGGCGACTGCAACCTCACACCGCAGCGAACCAATGCACCCTCATACTCCTCTACGCGTGGGCATCCACTACCGCGTCTTCCCCGGCTCCGCGTTGTCCCCTTCCTAGGCCTCGCCATCGTCCACTACCCTGGTGCTCTCGGCGCAGCATGGTCAACATGGTCAAGGAATGGCTTCCATCGGACATGGACTATACGTGGAGAGGCTGACAGCTGGGTCCACGGCCGCAGCAAGGAAGTGCCTCCTTATTACGCGCAAAATAATTATTCCTCCACCTGACAGCGGGGACCCACCGGACAGGCGACCGTATTTCACGAAAAAAACATTTCCCCCTGACTGCTGGGACCCACCAACTACATATTCGCACGCAAGGAAGTGCGTCCGGGCAAAAAAAAAACGATTCGCCCCCCTGACTGCTGGGACCCACCAGCTACATCTTTGCACGCAACGAAGTGCCTGATAGTCGGGACCCACCTGGTCGAAGTGTACGTAGCATTGTCATTCTGGTCGCGAACGTGTACGTACATACTGATCATTGTAGAGGCGCGCACATGTCGTAGTAGAGGCGCGCACGTAGCATGTACACGTATGTACAGCGGCCAGTGTGCAAGAAAGAAAATACAGCCACGTACGTACATACGGGTATGGTCTCGAACGCTTACTCGCGCATACGTATGGCCAGGACTCGTGTACATGGCTGGGTCGGAACGGAGAAACAACGTCGTTGTCGTGTTCATGGGGAGCCAACCGGCTGGGTCAGAACGGAATGCGTCGTCATGTTCATCGGGGGGCTTGGATGGAACAACCGATGGAAATGAGGCCTGGCGTACCGCAGAATGGAGGAAACGGCCTTGTGTTCGACCGGCCATGTTCGAAACGGGATCCTATTCATCAGGAGGGGTCTGGCGTACCGCAAAACGGAGGATACGGACCTCCTACGGTCGAAACGGGGGTCCTGTTGATCGGGAGGGGTGTGGCGTACCGCAAAACGGAGGAAACGGACTTGTGTTGGAGTGCTACGGTCGAAACGGGGGTCCTGTTCATCAGGAGGGGTGTGGCGTACCGCAAAACGGGACTCCACGGGATACTGTTCATCTCCACCGTCGACGCCCTCCAGCCTCCATGGGCTACTGTTCATCCACCGTCGACCTTGTCCAGCCTCCACATGCGACTGTTCATCCACGGGCTCCTGTTCATCCAGCCTCCACCGCGTGCTACTCCACCGGCTACTGTTCAACCAGCCCTCTCCACGGGCTCCTCTTCAACCACCCCTCCACAGGCTACTGTTCATCCTGCCCTCCACCGTCTACTGTTCATCCAGCCCTCCACGGGGTGGTCCTGTTCATCCATCCCTCCACGGGGTCCTGTTCATCCAGCCCCAACCGGATCGATCGATCGGGGTATTGTTCATCCAGAGGCAACACCACGGGGTCCTGTTCATCCACCCCCACCGGGAACTGTTCATCCCCCCCCCCCGCCCCCTGCAACGCTCACTGTTCATCCAGAGGCAGCATCGATCGGCTTCAGTTAGCAGCAGTAGTGAAGGAATCGCTCGATCGGGTTTAGTTATCATCTATCGATCGATCGCTCGGGTTCAGTAACGCGTAGCCTGCAGTGTAATTGCTCGGGTTCAGTTAGAGCCCAACGCCTCGCTCAGGTTCAGTTAGAGCCCAACTCCTCGCACACACGCGCGTACATATGAGAGAAACGTGTATCGCTCGGCCCCCGACCACCCACCATAACTGGGGACTCCCCGATATTTTCCGCGCCCTCGCTTCTACCACGGTTTTTTCAGTCATGGACGGCCCAAAGAATGTCATGCAGCTACGTCTCCGGCCCGCCTAGGACGAAAAGCCCATCTTCTGTCATGATATTTTGTCATAGAAGTAGGACCCCACCACATCTATGATGATACCGGGTTTTGTCACAATTATCGTCATAGAAGTGTCATAAGTATGACATAATTTTTTTTCGTTCGGCCCAAAATGTCACGGATGTGTCTTTTTTGTAGTGAAGGTTACGAACAAGCACAAGTAAGTTACACAAACTTACTTGAGCAATATCACAAGATATGTAAGTGTATGCCACAAGTTAGCAATTCACACTAAACACAAGATATATCAATAGTAGCAAGTATGAATTGCGGGATATAAAGTGTAGGCCTAAATAATCTCTTCAAGGAAATAGCCAACACAATATAATGAGGATGATAATATATAGTGAATGCAAGGTAACGAGACCAAAGTAAACCACAAGTAGTGGCTAGGGTTAGAGATAACCGAAGACACGGAGACGAGGATGTATCCCGATGTTCACTTCCTTGGAGGGAAGCTAGTCACCATTAGAGAGGTGGATGTTACCACGAAGGCACACCAACGCCACGAAGGCTCACCCTATTCTATCTTTGAGACAACACCACGAAGGTGTTTCTCAACCACTAGTGGTAGACCTTGAGGCGGCCTCCAAACCTTCACAAACTTTCCGGGGGAAAATCACAAGTTGATTCCTCACCAGAGCACTCCTACCGCCTAGGAGTCTCCAACCTCCAAGAGTAACAAGATCATGGGGGAAATGCTCAAGACTTGCTCAATTCACGAATTCCTTTGGTCACAAGAGGGAGAGGGAGTGGATCTATCACTTGATTGAAAAAACTATCAAGAACTCTCATGAATCTCTCCGGGATCTAAGATTTGGTGTAGCAGAAGTGAGAGGGAGCCACTTGTGTTCTTCGGGCGGTTTGGGATGAAGTGGTCAACCCTCTACTGGATTAGTAGAGGGGTATATATAGAAGGCCTGGAAAACTAGTTGTTTGTGAGTAAGTTACAGCGCCGGGCCGGACATCCGACGGCCGAGAAAAGCACACACATGCATGTGAAAACAGAGGCCGGAGTACAGGTCCCGGACATCTGGCCAAGGCCCGGGCATCTAGCCAAAATTGGGGCCCCAGACATCCGACGGGCACAAACATCATTTGAAAACAGGTTCTGGCATTTGCGGACCGGAATTCCGGGAGGATCCTGGACATCCGGGGCGACCCGGAAGCCCAGACATCCGGCCAAGTCCCAGATGTCTGGCCATTAAAAAAACAGTAGGAACCCCAAAACTAAAACATGCATAACTTTTACATCTGGACTCCGATTTTGATGATCTGGGGCTCGTTTTGAAGCTATGAAAAAACTCCAGGTCCTCACATAGAGAACCACCCAATATAAGACAAGTGTAGGGTTCAAAGTATGCAAGGGTTATACATATACTTTGGGGAACCTAGTTGGCTTTGGATTTTCTTTTGAGATATGTAGGCATATTGTATTTGTATTGGATAGGAGTGAAGTATGCCTATGTTGGAATATGATGTGAGAAGAATAGAAATAGATGATGTTTACTTGAGCAAATCCATCACTAACCCCTTTGAGCCCCTCTTAATAGTGCGGGATCCCTATAACTCAGGAATCATAAAAGAACTATACTAGATAGCTTCCAGATACTCATTCTTGAGCATATATCCTTTTCGATGGTCATCGATCTTCACATCTAAAGCCAAAGGAACTAATACCTTTGACTAGTGCCTTTCACTTGAGCTTTATATTGATGTTTCTTCATGGCTCAAGTTGAAGGCAAGACATTGGATAAGTCTTCAAGTAGCTCCCCCATACACAATGTGGGAAGCTTTGCTTTGCATTCATCTTCACTTGTCCATCAACATTAATTACTTGATGACATACTTTGATGATCATCAAGCTTTCTTATAAGCACCAAGCTTATGATAATTACCTAACCCACATAACATAGACAACACATAGTATGGATTAGTACACAAAGCGTAATTGATAAATTCTTACCATACCACAAGATCTCATGTGGCACATGATATGTGCTTGTGTGTTGACCATCTTAGAGGTCAATCTTTGATCTTCATCTTGGTCAACATTTATCTTTGCTCCATGATTAATATTGATGTCTTGAAGGCCCTATTGATATCTTCACTATGCTTCATTTCTTCAAGACATAAAAACCAATATCTCAATTCACGATGACCATATCAAGTTTCTCCTTGAATATCATATTGGACATCATTTTCTCGTTCTCATGCTCCAACACAGTATCTTGAGAGGCACAATGAATTCTTCACTTGAATTACTTGCTTCAAGACATAATAATCCATGACTCAACATATGAGCTCATTATGATCCTATCTTCAAGCATATGTAGAATTCTTCTCTTTAATTATTCTCTCAAGATCTTGATCCATCATGGTTCAACCCATAAGCCTTGATGCATGCACAACACTATGTATATGGCATTCATTTTGAATCCATTCTATCTCCTTCTTGCATCACCATGGAACAAACATCATTCAGTTCATCCAATATTCTTCATGCATTGGAAATGGAACTTTCCTTCAAATGTATAACACAATGCAAACATTAGTCCATTAGGATTGTCATCAATTACCCAAACCACACATGGGGACTACATGTACTTTCAATCTCCCCCATTTTGGTAATTGATGACAATCTCAACATGAGGATTTATATAATGAATTTTAACACAAGTATGCAATTTACCCGAGGATAAATTGCATACTTGGGATAGTATTGATAGCATCAAGTGTCACAAAGATACTTGAGTTTATCACACTTAGTGTACTAACATCGAAACACTACACAAGTATTTGATATTAGTGGAACCATAATATATAGAGCAATCTCCCCCACAATATATGCATGTGTGAATGAACTTTGAATTTCCTTGCATATATTGGTTGACATACACTAGGTGGAGTTTTCTCTATATATTCATTCATGCAACAAACATATATAATCGGGGTAGATAAGCATGAGTGACAAAAAGCACTTACAAAAATACTTATCTTAAACCCTCTAAACTTCTCCCCCATTGGCAACAAATGCCAAAATGGATGAGAAATCTCGAGGACTAATATAGTATGAGTTCCTCCTTAATGTGTGCATATCGTGAAAATGTGAGTGAAATCAAATGCACATATTCAATGATGAAAAATTTGAGGAGCTCAACCCATATTTAGGATCTAGAATGCAACAAGATAGTATGATATGAAAATAAGATTAAACATGGGAGAAAACATTCAAAAGATCCAAATAACATATTTTGGACAAGATAAAATAGGAATATCCAATGTGATCATCATGTTAAGTATGGGTCCAAAATACATCCAAAACACATGAGTGTGCAAGGATATATGCAATGTATACAAGCACTCATGACACAACGTCTTACCGAAGCCACTATACGAATAAAAGGAACACACAAAGTGGCCGGCAAGGAATAAATGATATCAAGGAAAGATATGAACTTTCTTATGTATAAAAATTTCTAAGTGGCCAATAATAATCATGATATGTATCCACAAAGAACCCGTATACACAAAAAAGGTTGTAATTGATAAGAACATGATATCCACGGGTGAATCCACTATTATACAACTTTGAGCCTAGCATAAGAGCAAGGCACATGGCATAAATTGATCTCATTTTCATAACACAAAGTGACGCAAGCAATCAAAAGATCCGACGAGCCAGAAGGATAAAAGAATATTATGATTTGAGCAAAGGAGTGTTCTAAGGAAAATAGAGAAGCTCCTCATGATTTGTACACTATTTAGATTTTTTTTATTTGGATACAAGTGCACAAAATAGGATCATCACTCCCACAAAATCAATTGGAACACAAAACAGTTGCAAGCAAGCATAGATAGGAAAAGAAGCCTAGCAATTGCAACAAACATATGATTGAGCAACATGTAAATGAGGCAACCTAAGAATAGGCACAACCAAAATGATGTGTCTGAGTCACGTCAAAGCACTTGAGAAGAGTAATATAAGGATGAGAATTAAGCATCAACATAGTCTTGAGTAAATGAGATACAAGGTGCTAGACATGTCCTTCCCACACACAGAAGTTAAGCAGGTCACACACACATCAAGCAAATGGGTTC
This sequence comes from Triticum aestivum, assembly GCF_018294505.1. Lineage (NCBI taxonomy): Eukaryota > Viridiplantae > Streptophyta > Magnoliopsida > Poales > Poaceae > Triticum > Triticum aestivum. Next base: position 605,183,482 of record NC_057800.1, read on the forward strand.
ACAAGCTCACTAATAGCAAATTAAAAATCAAAGCTTGTGACGACCCATGGTGAAGATAGGAAATAATAGGCTTGTCAAGACAAGCACGAGGACAACAAACTTCAGCAAACATGAGTGCACTAAGATTGAAAGAGGTAAGACACGCACTCATACAACGAATACTTCCACGGAGCCACCAAAGATATAAAAAGAAAATGAAATGGTTGACATGAAAGAATAGGGATATCAACTAGAGATGTAACTTCTCTCACGTTTATAAGATTCTAGGTAGATGACAATCATGGTGATATATATCCACAAACAAGGATGTACACATGAAATAGTTATAAAAGGAAAGAATAAGATATCCAAATGGGAGTCATAAAATATACCAATGAGATCTTTGCTTGAAAGCATAGCACATGGCTAAATATTATCTCATTGTATATTAATGAACTCAAAACACACAACCATCAAAGACATCACAACTAGCAACAAGAGATCATTGTTGGGATGCTTTGAGAAAGGAAACAAGTATCACAGGAATGAGTCAAGAAATTCATGCCATGATGCAACCTACACAAGGTTGACCCAATTTCTATATATATGCATGAAGTAAATACTTGTTACCGAGATAGCATTGGTATGAAGTCATAGATCAATAAAATGTCCAAGCTTGGCTCTAATTTCCTCATAATGCCAACACCTTCATGAATAAGCCAAGGACCCAATTCTTCTCAAATGTACCTAAAACATTTTAAGTACAATATGGTCCCCAAAATTATTGGGTCTGAAGTAGTTAGCATAACTACAATACATAGGGTAAAACCACTTAAGTATGAGCATATCGATATGAATTTGAATTTCATGCACATCTTAGCTATTAAGAATTTGATGGATTTACCATATATATGGGATCAAATAAAGCAAACAAGGCATGCGAATTTACACATAGTAACTATGCATGCACATGCCTACCAAAATCCAGGGAGATACAAAATGGACAAATCAACACATAACCATTAATACTTCCAATAACATCACTAGTCATTCATGTTGTCCAAAATAAATCAAAGTGACAAATCATCATATGATAGCACACAATGTTCAACATATGAACCAAGGAAAACTAGTGAGCATATAAGATATGCATTGCACACATACTCATAGGAATATCTAACTCAAGTAGATATAGGATACTATAAACAATGAGATGACAAACTCCCATAACTCCATACAAACCAATAAGATGAACTCGAACAAAATGGTATTTTGAGTTATCATTCGGCGTGGAAACCACATAAGTATATGATCATCTATACTAACACAAGCATACCATGAGAGTTCAGAAATAAAGACAATGCTTGGATAGTATATTATTAACACTCCAATTAGAAAGATCATCATGCAAAGCAACAACTGGAATAGCTTTAATCAAACGATTTTCTGAATATGATTTTGAATACAGCCATGGGCAAAACCCCACAAGAGTGCCATATGTAAACAAGGCATTGCGTGCCACAAAGATATAAGATAATCTCAAATATATTCTAACTGGCATCCCATAATTGTTCACATTTAACAAGGATTGTGATATGGACAAACCATATCACTCCCCCATAATGTGGTGATCCATTAATATCGCAAAAGAGCCCAATAAGATGCAACTAAAATGCAATAAAGGCTCAAGACTACACATACAAATATATGATGTGCATTGCAACATACACATGCTAGATAACACAAATCAAGCATATTAGGAGACACAACATATATGTAACATCCCAAATTTTCAATTTGGATGTTATACATAGGTCATCATATGCATATCATATTTGTGATCCTAGAAATCTTAAGCAACTCAAGGACCCACAAAGAGAGTTGGGGATTTCATAATTTTCGTATTTGAATTTTTTCAAATTTGAAAAGAGGATCATTTTGGTTTTAATAATTTTTCTCTCCGAATATTTAAAATACCAAAATAAAAGAGGGAAGATAATATGACTTCTTCAAAAAAATATTGGAGGAAATTTTTTAAAATCAAATAAATATTTTAGTTCGATTTTATTTGAGATTTTATTTGAATTAGAAAAAAAATGCATTTTTCAAAACTGCATTTTCAGGCCAGAAAAATGTTCACTTTGTTCTAAATATTTTATTTGGACGGTGAAAATTGATTTTATTTTTCTAGATTTTTTTTATTTTATTAGGATTTTGTTTTTTGGCGGAATTTATTTAAAAAAAAGTTTCCGGACCGACTCGTCCGAAACCCAGTCGGCCCAACTCCCGCGCCACCGCCTTCCCCGTCGTCGTGTCGCGCACGGACACCGAGGGGAGTCCGAGCCGGACTCCTCCCCGGGTCGGCCCCTCCCCAAGCCAGCGCCGCCCCGCTCCCTTTAAAAGCCGCCGCCCCCGCCGCCTCTCCTTCCATCCCGAGCCGCGGCCGCAGCCGCCGAGCCCCGTGCAGCCGCCGCTCGCACCGCTGCACCGCAGCCCCGCCGCCGTGCCGCTGCCGCCGCCGGTTTTTCTCATAGAACCGGTAAAAAACCACCGGCGCCGCCATTTTTTGGCTTAGGTCCAGATCGGTTTTGTTTTAGGGTTTTCCCGGTTTTCGCCAATCGACTCTATTTAGCGAACGTTCACCCGAATGCTTCTGTTCGTGAACGCGTTCGTTCGTTTGTCTCTGATAACGAACGTTCGTTCTTTAGTCTTTTTATTTTATTTTATTTTCGGACTGGGACCAATCCAGGATTATTTTTATCACAGATTAGCCCTTGATCTTCAAACGCCCACAACTTTTTAACCGTTTGTCCAAATCCAGTGAAACCAACGCCAAAATCTTCATCTGGAAGCCCTCTTTCCAGCTAACCAACTTGAACATGATTTTGATAAATTAAAAATTTGTCTTCAAGCAGATTTGAATTCAAACTTCTTTTCATCGTAGTTTGAGTTTCGTACCTCCGTTTTGATTGACTCTTTTTGCAAATCGAAGCTCTTCTCTTTTTACTTTCGAATTGGATCTTTTCTTCTGAGTTTTATCCTTGCATCTATGCTTGAGTGCTTATGTATGCTATTGTTTGTTTGCGATAGAGTTTCTAGAGTGCGAAGCATGCTACTACGAGTCTCTAGGGTTTTCAGATCATCAGCAAGGAAAGTAACACTTTGATCATATTCCTTTTACCCAATGTTTATGCATTGGTTTCAACCTCAAACATTGCATGAGTAGGATGCTTAACATGTGGGTTTTGGGAAGTAGATGATGAGGTAGAACCTATTACCCTTTTTATATCAAACCCTGGGACTTACTTCTACGTTATGCTTATATTGCTATGCTATGCTCGTAGACGTGGTTTGGTTGAGTGTATCCATGACAGATGTGACTGTTGTTAAATAATGGTTAACTTAAGGTGGCTACTTCAATACACATCTGGGTGGATTGGCTGAGGCACCCCGAAGCACCCAGTGGTTGTCTGGGCACCTGGAGCAATCCAGAGCTGTCCTGGGATATCCCGGAGTACCCGTGTGATCATCCTACGGTTTTCCACCCAGGCTCAAAGGGATCATAAGATTATTCATGCTGGAAACTTCCGTGTGTAGCCACAAGCCATTATGGGCTCTGGCATAGTTGAGTAAGTTGTGGGAATCCTTTCCATGATGGGCTAGGAGATGTAGGGGATTGTAGGTGTACCGGCCTCTCTATCGATTAAGGTGACCTCTTCGAAAAGACTGTGTCTCGGTCATCCGTTTCTCAAACACCATGTAGTGCGAGAAATCAACGGAGGAGATCGATTCTTGTGGGGAAAAGTGTGCAAACCTCTATAGGGTGTATAAACTAATCATGGTTAGCCGTGTCCCCGGTTCTGGACATCTTGAGTATCTGGTGCTTGAATTATTGATTTGATCTCATCACTTTTAATTAATTTTGTTGGGCTGTTAATTACTTTCAATTGGGATTGAGTTGGAGGAACCTTCTCAATGTTTTATCAACCAACTTGGTAGTTAAATAAAATTTATTCCTTTGCAGTAGGGAAAATTGGCTTTTCACAAAAACATTCAACCTTAGAGCCTCCACCAGCCATATATGCATGTAGTGTTAGTAGTTATTCTTGTTCATTGCTCTACAATGTTATTTTGCCAGCATATTCCATGTGCTGGCCCGTTTCGGGCTGCAACGTATTATGTTGCAGACTTTTTAGACGAAGAGTAAGGTGTGCTAGGTCGCTGTCATGCACTCAGCTATGCCATTGGAGTTGATGGACTCACTTTATCTTCGAAGCCTTCCAGTGTTATCTTGATTAGATGGCCTTAAGCCATATTATTGTAATAAGTTCTCTTTGAGATCATTGATGTAATAAGTGTGTGATTGAAACTCTGTTATATATCCTTTAAGTACTGTGTGTGTCAGCATTACCGATCCAGGGATGACACTTATGCACAGAGATTTGACCGTTTGAGGTCAGATCGCTACAAGATGGTATCAGAGCACACGCTGACTGTAGGACACGACCACTAAGATAAGCCATAGGTCACTCTTCTCTACTCATTTTTGACTCTTCTCCACTTTCCACTCTATAGATGGCGGACCGAAGGAACAAGTTTGCTCAACCGGATGAAGACACACCTTTTGGACGACACTTGAAGGAAGCCAACAGATACCTGAACATCGGAATACCAAGCTTCACCGTGACCTACACTGCCACTCTACCTGAAGAAGAGCGCTGGACCATTCAAGTACATGTTCCAAGAAGAACATTCATACCAGTGACTGAGCCCATAGAGTTTTCCTTTGATGCACCAACCTGGAGTCTAGGAAAGAGCATGGCAGCTCACATCGCCATGGGACACATCGGTGAAGTTTACCATAAGGATCTTAAGGACACAATCTACCAGATATGTGGGCGCCGAGATGAGCAATGGGAGATGATCAACACCAGGAGGGACAAGTCCATTACAGCCTACATCCAGGAGTTAAACCATCACATTCGTCGATAGGAGAACCAGATGTGCGCTAGCATTATAGATCTGAAGAAGGTGATGACCAGGAACATGGATCTAAAAGAGGAACTCAAGTCTACACGGGATGGATACGAAGAGGAAATTGCAGTCCTATAGGAGAAGAATGAAGATCTGAAGAAGAAGCTATGAGTATTCATGGGAGACCCCGCGCCAGGAGGAGATGACGACCATCCAGAGAACTGCATCATCATCGACGACACCGACTCTGACCCCGACAGTGATGATGACTATGAAGACGAAGTTGGAGCGGATATCATGGAATCTTCTTCCGATCGAAATTTTAGATGACCACCATATTATCAGTAGTATTCCCCCATGTATATAGTAGTAGTTCGAGCACTTTGTAATGGTAGCTAGATTGATTGTATGCCCTTGTTTGAATTGAGTGGTGTGATATGAATGTGTTTGTCCCATGTGCATATGGGTAGTGTTTTCCCTTTAGACCTCATTATATTCTAAAGTCTTCCCTCTAAACCCATCAGATGCCTTTGAGACGTGACCCCGGATTTGTCTTCCCACTGGAGCTCACTCAGTTGATCCAACAGCAGAATGCCTTGAGGCAGCTACTAGTCCAGAACCATGGCAACAACAACAACAACGATAACAACAACCCACTGCCACCACCACCAGTTGACAACTTAGCCCGCTTCTTGAGGTTGAATCCGCCGGTGTTTTCCAATAGCACCGAGCCGATTGTCGCTGATGACTGGCTCCGCAGGATTGGAAGGGAGTTGACCACCGCAGCTTGCACAGATGCCGAAAAGGTGCGCTTTGCCGCACATCAATTGGATGGACCAGCAGCCTCATGGTGGGAGAATTACACATCCACTTTTCCCATAGCCAATGTTACTTGGGATCAATTTCATCAAGCATTCCACACTACACGTGTCTCTACAGGAGCAATGAATATGAAGAACCGTGAGTGTCGCAACTTACGCCAGGGAAATCGTACCATGGGGCAGTACGTGGATGAGTTTAGCAAGTTAGCCCGCTATGCCCCAGATGATGTGGCCATAGATGCCGCGAAACAGGAGAAGTTTATGGAAGGGCTGAATGATGATATGAGTATGCAGTTGATGGTGGCAACGTTCACAAACTACCAAGAGTTGGTAGATCAAGCTCTTATGATTGAAAGCAAGCAACAACAGATAGAGAGCCGCAAAAGGAAGTATGGACAGGGGAAGTATAATTCTGGAGCATCGTAGAAACCTCGTTTTACCCCGAACTCGGGAGGATATACCCATAACCATGGAGGCCACACCCACAATGGAGGGAGTTCACATAATCATAGTGGCCCTAAGAATGGGAATGGGAATGGAGGAAGCAGCAGCCAGAACCGTTCGAACCCCACAACACCCGTCAAGAAGGATCTAAGTCACATTACTTGTTTCAAGTGCGGGAAGACTGGACACTACGCCACTGAGTGTTCTGAAGCAAAGAATGGAAATGGCAATGGAAGCTCTGGGAAGAAGCCCAACCCTTTCAACAGGGGACAGGTGAACCATGTTAATGTGGAGGAGGTTGAAGAGCAGCCAAATGCATTTTTAGGTAAGTTTTTGATTGAGTCATTTACTGCAATCATTCTTTTTGATACTGGTGCATCGCATTCATACATTTCGAGGGGGTTTGTGGATAAGTATAAGTTTCCCACCAAAGTTCTTAAGACACCTATGTTAGTAAGCTCGCCAGGAGGGAGTATATGGCAAGTAGAGGATGTTTTTAGATGCCATTAACCATAGGTAGGCATGTTTTCCCCTAAGATCTAATAATTCTGGAGTCACAAGGATTGGATGTGATACTAGGCATGGATTGGTTATCGAAGTATGGAGGAAACATCGATTGTGCTACTAAGTCAATTCTGCTCACCACCCCGGAGGGAAAAAGGATTAAGTATGTGTCTAGGCATGCATGATGATCCACAAGTATAGGGGATCTATCATAGCCTTTTCCATAAGTAAGAGTGTCGAACCTAATGAGGAGTAGAAGGAAATGATAAGCAATTTTCAGTAAATTATTCTCTGCAAGCACTGAAATTATCGGTAACAGATAGTTTTGTCATAAGGTAATTTGTAACGAGTAGCAAGTAATAAAAGTAAATAAGGTACAACAAGATGACCCAATCCTTTTTGTAGAAAAGGACAAGCATGGACAAACTCTTATATGAAGGAAAGCGCTCCCGAGGACACATGGGAATTATCGTCAAGCTAGTTTTCATCACGTTCATATGATTCGCGTTTGGTACTTTGATAATTTGATATGTGGGTAGACCGGTGCTTGGGTACTGTCCTTACCTGGACAAGCATCCCACTTATGATTAACCCACACTGCAAGCATCCGCAACTACAACAGAAGTATTAAGGTAAACCTAACCATAGCATGAAACATATGGATCCAAATCAGCCCCTTACGAAGCAACGCATAAACTAGGGTTCGAGCTTCTGTTACTCTAGCAACCCATCATCTACTTATTACTTCCCGATGCCTCCCTCTAGGCCCAAATAATGGTGAAGTGTCATGTAGTCGATGTTCACATGACACCACTAGAGGGATGACAACATACATCTCATCAAAATATCGAACGAATACCAAATTCACATGACTACTTATAGCAAGACTTCTCCCATGTCCTCAGGAACAAACGTAACTACTCACAAAGCATATTCATATTCATAATCAGAGGGGTATTAATATGCATAATGGATCTGAACATATGATCTTCCACCAAGTAAACCAACTAGCATCAACTACAAGGAGTAATCAACACTACTAGCAACCCACAGGTACCAATCTGAGGTTTGGATACAATGATTGGATACAAGATGAACTAGGGTTTGAGATGAGATGGTGCTGGTGAAGATGTTGATGGAGATTAACCTCCTCCCGATGAGAGGATCATTGGTGATGACGATGGTGATGATTTCCCCCTCCCGGAGGGAAGTTTCCCCGGAGAACAGCTCTACCGGAGCCCTAGATTGGTTCCGCCAAGGTTCCGCCTCGTGGAGGCGGAGTTTCTTCCCGAAAGCTTGCTTATTATTTTTTCCTCGACGAAAGACTCCATATAGCCAAAGATGGGCATCAGAGGGCCACCAGGGGGCCCACGAGGCAGGGGGCGCGCCCCCCACCCTTGTGGATGGTGGATGGGCCCCCTTTGGTACTTTCTTTGCTCAGTATTTTCTATATATTCTGAAAATAACTCCCATGGTGTTTCAGGACTTTTGGAGATGTGCAGAGTAGGTCTCTAATATTTGCTCCTTTTCCAGCCCAGAATTCCAGCTGCCAGCATTCCCCCTCTTCATGTAAACCTTGTAAAATAAGAGAGAAAAGGCATAAGTATTGTGACATAATGTGTAATAACATACCATAATGCAATAAATATCGATATAAAAGCATGATGCAAAATGGACGTATCAACTCCCCCAAGCTTAGACCTCACTTGTCCTCAAGCGAAAGCCGAAATCAAAAAATATGTCCTCATGTTTAGAGATAGAGGTGTCGATAAAATAAAATACGGACATGAGGGCATCATGATCATTCTTAGAACAGCAACATATATATATATATATATATATATATATATATATATATTGTCATATGATCTCTTATGCTAAAGTAACAATTCATTCACATACTCAAGTATGAATCAGAAACTTCATTGAAAACTAACAAACTATAATCTCAGTCATTGAAGCAATTACAGTTTGTCATAACATAGGAAAGCGTCAATATAAGAGCTTCTCAGCAAGTCCACATACTCAACTATCATTTAGTCTTTCATAATTGCTAGCACTCCCACGATATTTATGGTTATGAAGTTTTAATCGGACACAGAGAAAGATAGGGGCTTATAGTTTTGCCTCCCAACTCTTTACCTCGAGGGTAATGTCAACAATAATAGTTCATGAAAACTCACATCCAATTAGCTATATATTTCTGGATCTTTCCAACACATTGTGCTTGCCAAAGGATAAAATGTAAACAGGAAAGGTGAAGATCACCGTGACTCTTTGCATGAAGTATAAGACAAGAATAAAAGATAGGCCCTTCGCAGAGGGAAGCAGAGGTTGTCATGCGCGTTTATGGTTGGATGCACAAAATCTTAATGCAAAAGAACGTCACTTTATATTTCCACTTGTGATATGAACCTTTATTATGCAGTCTGTCGCTTTTATTGCTTCCATATCACAAGATCGTATAAAGTTTATTTCCTCCACACTAATAGATCATACATATTTAGAAAGCAAATTTTTAATGCATGCACTGATGGCAACTTACTTGAACGATCTTACTCAATCCATAGGTAGATATGGTTGACTCTCATGGCAAAACTGGGTTTAAGGAAATTTGGAAGCACAAGTAGTATCTCTACTTGGTGCAAAGAATTTGGCTAGCATGAGAGGGAAAGGCAAGCTCAACATGTTGGATGATCCATGACAGTATAATTTATCTCAGATGCAAGAGAACATAACCCATTACATTGTCTTCCTTGTCCAACATCAACTTTTTAGCATGTCATATTTTAATGAGTGCTCACAATCATAAAATATGTCCAAGATAGTATATTTATATGTGAACCTCTATTTCTTTATTACTTCCTATTAATTGCAAAGATGACCAAAACTATGTTTGTCAACTTTCAACAACTTTTATTCATCAAACTCTTTATATGTGAAGTCATTACTCTCCATAAGATCCATATGATCTCTTTATTTCTTCTCTTTTATTTTATTCCCTCAAGATCATAGCAAAATAATCAAGCCCTTGACTCAACACTAATCTTTATTATATAGCTAACAGACTCTATTACATAGGAAGATCATATATCAAAACTCACAACTCGATCATACTAAAACTTTACTCTGCTAGATCAAGATATTATCAAAAGGATCGAACTAAGAAAAACTATAAAGATAAAAGTGATGGTGATACGATACCGGGGCACCTCCCCAAGCTTGGCAGTTGCCAAGGGGAGTGCCCATACCCATGTGATTACGTCCCTTTCTTTGGGGGTGCTGATGTGATATTCTTGGCTATGATACCGCTCAGGATACGATTCTCCTCTTCGAGCTTGTTGACTTGCCGCTTAAGATCCATTATTTCCATACGGAGCTTACTCGTGACGGTTAAAGCTCCTTGCACTCATGGATGCAGCATAGCTGCGGGGGAACAAGTAACACTCCTTTTCATATTTTCATAAGAGAGAAATTTAACATTGGAGGGGATGACCGAGTTTGGGATAACTGAGCTCTGAAGTTCCCCCATCGTGTATCCTGCCCGGAAACAAGAAGTAACTTCTTGATCCTCCTCCATGGCATCTATCATTTTCAAGTCAGCTGTGACGCCCCCGATTCAATCGTACACTAATCATACACAAAAACATTTATGATCAAGATCAGGTGATGAGGACATCAATACCATTGTTACACCCACCTCATCGAAACATCGGGACACCTTTGCCCCTATCATCAGGGACTCACAGGAAGATATCACAACACAACTCTACAAATAAAATAAGTCATACAAGCATCATATTACAAGCCAGGGGCCTTGAGGGCTCGAATACAAGAGCTCGATCATAGACAAGTCAGTGGAAGCAACAATATCTGAGTACAGACATAAGTTAAACAAGTTTGCCTTAAGAAGGCTAGCACAAATTGGGATACATATCGAAAGAGGCGCATGCCTCCTGCCTGGGATCCTCCTAAACTACTCCCGGTCGTCATTAGCGGGCTACATGTAGTAGTAGGCACCTCCCGAGTTATAGTAGTTGTGATCGACGGTGGCGTCTGGCTCCTGGACTCCATCATCTGGTCACAGCAATCGGGTATAGAAAGGGGGAAAAGAGGGAGCAAAGCAACCGTGAGTACTCATCCAAAGTACTCGCAAGCAAGGAGCTACACTACATATGTATGCATTGGTATCAAATGGAAAAGGGGGTATCATATGTGGACTGAACTGCAGAATGCCGGAATAAGAGGGGGATAGCTAGTCCTTTCGAAGACTATGCTTCTGGCCACCTCCATCTTGCAGCATGTAGAAGAGAGTAGATGGTAAGTTCACCAAGTAACATCGTGTAACATAATCCTACACGGCGATCCTCCCCTCGTCGCCCTGTTAGAGAGCGATCACCGGGTTGTATCTGGCACTTGGAAGGGTGTGTTTTATTAAGTATCCGGTTCTAGTTGTCATAAGGTCAAGGTACAACTCCAAGTCGTCCTGTTACGGAAGATCACGGCTATTCGAATAGATTAACTTCCCTGCAGGGGTGCACCACATTTCCCAACACGCTCGATCCTCTTTGTCCGGACACACCTTTCGGGGTCATGCCCGGCCTCAGTAGACCAACACGTTGCAGCCCTACCTAGGCACAACAGAGAGGTCAGCACGCCGGTCTAAATCCTATGGCGCAGGGGTCTAGGCCCATCGCCCATTTCACACCTGCACGTTGCGAGGGCGGCCGGAGAGCAGACCTAGCCTCCCTTATAGAAGAGCAGGTGTTCCAGTCCAACCCGGCGCGCGCCGTTCAGTCGCTGACGTCACGAAGGCTTCGGCTGATACCACGACGTCGAGTGCCCATAACTGTCCCCGCGTAGTTGGTTAGTGCGTATAGGCCAGTAGCCAGACTCAGATCAAATACCAAGATCTTGTTAAACGTGTTATGTTGAAATAACCGCGAACACCGACCAGGGCCAGGCCCACCTCTCTCCTAGGTGGTCTCAACCTGCCCTGTCGCTCCGCCTCAAGGTAACAGTCGGGGGCTTTCGGGAACTCAGGCCCACCACTACCTGGATGGAGCCACCTGCCCCTTCAGCCCCCACATCAGAATCACATGCGGGTACTCAACGAGCTGACCCAACTTTAGTCACCACATGTATAGTATGTATATAAGTATAAGTATATACCCGTGATCACCTCCCGAGTGATCATGGCCCAATAGTATAGCATCGCAGACGGACAAGAATGTAGGGCCACTGATGATAAACTAGCATCCTATACTAAGCATTAGGATTGCAGGTAAAGGTATCAACAGTAGTAGCAAGGACAAGCTATGCATCAGGATAGGTTTAATGGAAGCAGTAACATGCTACACTACTCTAATGCAAGAAGTAGAGAGAAGAGTAGGCGGTATCTGGTGATCAAAGGGGGGCTTGCTTGGTTGCTCTGGCAAGAAGGGTTCGTCGTCGATGTAGTCGATCATAGTGGTACCGGCAGCGGTCTCAGGGTCTACCGGAAAGAAGTAACAAAGGGGGAACACAAATAAATTATAGAGCAATCAAAGCAACATAAAGCATAAAATGGCAATACGCGGTGCTAGGGGCGACCTAACGCAGTAGTAGGTGATACCGGCTAAGGGGGGAAACAACTGGGAAAGTATCCCCGGTGTTTGGCATTTTCGGACAGACGGACCGGAGGGGGAAAGTTGCGTGTTTGCTATGCTAGGGATGTGTGGCGGACGAACGGGTTGTGTATCCGGATTCGTCTCGTTGTTCTAAGCAACTTTCATGTAGAAAGTTTTCCCATCCGAGCTATAGTTTATTTTATATTAATTTTAAAAGATTTAATCAGTTTTAGAATTTATTCAATTATTTTAATTCAACATTATCTAGAATAGTGTATGCTGACATCATCAAGACGTCAGCATGATGTTAGCAGTCAACAGGGCGTTGACTGGGTCAAACTGAAGTGTGGGACCCACCTGTCATACTCTGTTTAGGTTAATTAGGATTTAGCTAATCTAATTACTGTTTAATTAAACGAACTAGTTAATTAGATTAATTAAACAAGATTAGTTAACTTAATTAATTCACTAATTAATTAAGTAACTAATTATTAATTTTATTCATTTTTTTCTTTCTTTTTTTATAAAAAAATGTTCTGGGGGCGGGGCCCCTTGTCATAGGCCCAGAGGAGGCGCTTAGCGGGCGCGTGGGTTAACGGTTACGGTTGCGGGTCTGTTGTTTCTTTTTTATTATTATTTTCTATTTTTATTTATAGTTTCTTCTATATTAGTTTTATGAAAAACCAAGTTAGCACCTAAATTAGTACCCTGAATATAGGCCACTGCCAAACCTACTTTGTAGCCAAAATATATTAGTTTAATATTTTCATAATTTCAAAAGCAATTAAATTATTATTTTAGTCACTGTTTTTAATTAGACCAAGGCAGTCAAATATTTTAAAAAAATGTTTGTTCTCCACCAATATTACTTATGAATCATTTGTCACATCCGGAACATTTTTAGTTTTAATACTTGAAAACTTTTGTGATTTGGCTTTAGTTTAAATTTGAATTTGAATTCCGTTTGAATTAACACATGTTTAATTAACGATAATCGTGGTGACATGGCATCATTAGCAGGGAATTACTGTAGCTTAACTATCCGAGCGTCACAATTCTCCTCCACTACTAGAAATCTCATCCCGAGATTTAAGAGGTGGAAAACGGGGGGAGGTCTGGTTACGAAATTCTAACAAATCTTGTCGGTCTTGGTTGCTCTTCTCAAAGAGGTTGATCCATTACATCGATGTCTTTATTCCTATGCTTCAATCATCATGATGAAGTTGGCATCCTTTCATCGGGAACTCCATCATACTTACGAAACAATAAAGGGTGGAAAAACTCTATAAGGACGTATTCTAACAAAATTGAGCATCAAACGGTTAACTCAGGGGAAGAAGAATAAGTATCTCTCGAATTGAAACTTAAGAAGACATCGAGAGCAAAGTAAGAAGGTACCATGAGAAGTTTCAAACGGATAGGAAATCGTTCGATGTCTAAAACAAAGTGCGATAGGGGTCCAGAGCAACGAGATTAAGTATTGCATCTGTTACGAGAATAGATCACTAGGAAGGTGGCCCGTGAATTAAATACGAGGCCACACGCGAGGAATAACTTGGGAAACCGGGGGTGTGCAGGAGAGTCAGGTTTCAATCATGTGGATCTGTGGGTTATGGGCCCACCATGGGGGTTAAAAGTAGGAAGGCGATGACGTCTTACACGATCATGTAAGCAAGGCACGTTAGAGGATGTCCTATCAGTTATGTCGACAACAACATCGATACCAAGGGCGAGGGACGAAGAGAACCATTTTCCTGCTCATTGAACGAGGCGGACCAATAGGCAAAGTTGTCATCCATCGGCGGTTACCAGAATGACATCAACAATAGTAACAGGGTCTTACTAACAGCATGGTACCACAAGGTTCTTACCTAAGTAGGGAATTATCACTGCTTAGTTAAGTCAGATTACCAAAAAGGTTAAACAAAACAATAGAAAGGAAAATACGATTATCAGATTAATCAGAACAATGGAAAGGAAAATGTGTTTAAACACATATTTCAAGGGTATATCCTTCCCAAGGACAAGCAGAGCATGATATCCATGATAGGATATAATGTAGAAAACTCTTTAGGTACGGGAGAGAATTTTCATGACATTACCCATACAATGGTGTTTGGATAATTGAGCAGGAAACATTTAACATTGGGCTTCAAATGTTCCCGTTGAAAATCGGAGTACCATAGACATGCTTCGAGATAGCATTGACATGGTCAACAGGTGAAGATCAGACTTTGGAAACAAAAAGGATCCATCAGGAACAACTTATAGAATAAGTCTTAAAATTTCCTCATGGAAGAATGACTAACCTTGCCAAAAAGGAAACTATAACAATAGGTCCTCCGGCCAGGTGTGCTAGGCATGACATCACCTTACCGGGTCATATAAATACCAACGTTATAACTCTTGGAAATGTCCCAACCATCATATCTGACCGAGGTTCAGATCTGATTGGTGTCAGGATACCTCTGGCTTAGGATTCCAGAGAAGAAAAGGTGCAACACAAATTGACGAGATGACAATGTAAGATTCTTGAGAAATGAACTATGGGAGCAAGTACAAAACAAGAGTTCGTCATTAAACCAAGGAGATGATGAGGAGGTGGCTGATGGACTAAGCGACAATTCATCGAGATTTCCAAAGGATGGATTTCCACAATTATGTGAACAAAGTAACATATTGGACATGTCGAAGTATATAACAAAGTATGTTTCGAGGAGAACATACTCGAGTGAATCATTGATTGAAACATGCACCTAGAAGATGGACTAAGTAGCACGGTCGATGTCAGAATGGTGAGTCAATAATCAACACATGAAGAAAGAAACTATCGTTCATAACTTCCAAGCAATAGGGTTATTAGAAGTTTTGAATTCACACATCATAATTCATTTGTCGGCATTCCGGTTATAAATAACACGAGGACCAAGAAGGAATGATGATGGTGAGAAGTATCACTTGTATTAAGAGTTCTCAAGAGGTGGTGAAATTTCCCACGACATCTTGTCATAAAAGGTGGTAATATTCCAAGGTAAAGAAGAACAAATGCTGGATAGCAAGGCACTCAAGGTATAACACAAAACACAATCAAGTTTGTGTTGGAAGGAAGGCAAATAAAGTGGCCGATGATAACACAAATCATCAAGGGCAAGGATGGTATTTCCCATCATGAATTCGATTGATATCCTGGAAGAGCTCATAAGGTTGATCATGATCACGACACCTTTGTCGAGAGATTACATGAAGATGTAATCAACCAGCGACGACATCAAGTCAAAGGAATGATGAAGCAAAAGGTTATTGGAACCATGGGTACGACACAACTCGAAATCAAGTTTGTTGTTCAAGGCAAAATGATATGATGAGGAAAATCGACGTAAGCTTAGCTCATCGTTGAAAATTGTGCTCCGGGAAGGACCAGGTAGCACGGTTAAAATTTAGCATGATAATGATATAACAATTAGGCAAGGGATGACTTGAAGGATTATTAAACTCATAAGCAACGAAGCTTAATTAGTTATGGAACCAAAGTGCTGAATTGGTTCACTTACCGGTGTTCTTGAGCGACTAATAACTCAGAACCCATGAAAAATTGGAACAAGTGAGAAATAATAGTGTAACATCCCAAAATTCTAAATTTTGGAATGTTTCAAATTCTGAAACTTTATGCAACTCAATGATTTTCACAAGCGAAGATAAAATGACTTCTTCAAATTATATGAAATATGAGTTGGGAGTTTCAAAGGATCAATTTCAAGGTCCTTTTTGAATTAATTTTCAATTTGGATTTATCTCCAAAAATAAAATATATGGAAATTAGGGTAACATGATTCCCTACAATAGAAAATTGGAGAAAAATTAATTTGTAATCATTTTGGTATATTTAAAATGATTTTAGTTGGATTTTATTAGACCAGGAGCACTGTTTGAGTTATTAGAAATTGTGTGTATTTTTTTAAATGCTAGAAAATTGTTCACGTCGTAGAAAATCTTTATCTGAAAATTTTGATATATTATATGCCTATATAATATATATTTTTCTATTTGTTTTTATCCCTTTTGTTTGTCTGGAAAACAAATTAAAAAAAATCTTTAAAAAAAATCCTCGCCGACTGGGCCGGCCCAGCACCCGAGCCAGGCCGCGGCCTAGCGCTCCCGCGCCCGTCCCCGACTCAGGCGGAGTCCGCCACCAGCACGGAACCCGCCGCCGCCACCCGTGTCCATGCGGGACTCCCCCCGCCGCCTCTCTGTTGCCCGTTCCGCGCCGCCTTGCCCCTCCTCCCTTAAATACCGGGCCACCCCGACCCCCTCTCCCTTCTCTCTCCTCGCCGTTGCCGCTTTGCTTCGCCGCGCCGCGCCGCTGCTCTGCTGCGCCATCGCGCCGCTCCCCGTGCTGCCCTCGCTCCACGCCGCTCGCCACCGCCACCGCCGACGCCGTAGACGCCCCGCTCGCCGGAGCCGTCCGCTGCCGCAGTTGCATCTCGTCGCCGGAGCTGCCGCCCGATCCAAACCGCCACCGTCGGTTTATTCGCCCCGAGCCGGTATAAACCGCAAACCGCCCCGGTTTTCTCTTTCTAGTTCGGTTTATTTTTTTTAGGTCGGGTTTTTTAGGTTTAGTTAGTTAGCGGACATTCGTCCGTTAGTACCCGGCAGTGAACGATTTCGTTCTATAGGGTTCTGTGATGAACGTTCGTTGTTTAGTATTTTTCTTTTTCTTCTAATTCTGGCCAGGGACCCGTTTGTAATTAGTTTCTTCACAGTTTAGTCCCTGATCTTCAATCTATCACAACTTTTTACCTGTTTATCCAAATCAAATGAAACCAATGCTCACGTCTTTGTTATGATACCCTCTATCCATTGATCTAACTCAAACATGTTTTTGAAAGTTCTAAAATTTTAATTAGATCAGATTTGAATTCAAACTTCGTTTGATCATAACTTGAGTTTCATAGCTCCGTTTGAGTTGATTCTTTTTGCAAATCGAAGCTCTTGACCTAAACATTCTAATAAGGCCAAATTCACATAATTTTCGTAATGTTAGAAATTGTTTTATGTTGCAAGAGTTATTTGCTTGGTTTTGTTGTTTCCGAATCGTCTTCTTCGTTCTTTCTGATCTTTTGAGTGATTGCTTATGTGTGGTTACTATTGCTTGCTTACGATAGATTGACCGGAGTGTGACGAGTAGAACTATCAAGAGTTATGAGTGCGAATCATCTTCATCAACATTGCAGGCAAGTTCACACTTTGATCATACCTCTTTCATACCCAGTTTTTATTGCATTAGATCAAACCTCCAACATTGCATGATTAGGATCTAATTAAATTGTGGGATGGGAAGTAGTTGATGAGGTAGGAACCTATTGCCCTGCATTCAAACCTTGGGAGTTACTATCACGTTATACTTATATTGCCATGCTATGCTCGTAGACGTGGATTGGGTTTGAGAGTATTTCATGACAGATGTGAGATTGTTAATTAATGGTTTACTTAAGGTGGCAACTTAAACACACATCTGGGTGGATTGAGGCACCTGGTTATTCTAGGATTGCCTGTCTAGGCACCTGGGTTTCCAGGACTTGCCTGTTTTCTTTTGGACCGCCTCCCAGGCTCAAAGGGATCATAAGACTATTCATACTAGAAACTTCCGTGTGCAGCCACAAGCTATCATGGGCTCTAGCATAGTTGACTAAGTCGTGCGAACTCTTACAGTGGTAGACTAGCAGATGTAGGGATGTAGGTGGTACGGTCTACCCGATCGTAAGGTGCTAGCGCTTCTGAAAGACTATGTCTCGATCATCCGTCTTCTCAAACACCATGTAGTGCGAGAAACCAAACGGAGGCGATCGAGTCTTGTGGGGAAAAGTGCGCAAACCTCTGCAGAGTGTATAAACTAATCATGATTAGCCGTGTCCCCGGTTATGGACATCTTGAGTATCTAGTACTTGGATTATCATGTGAATCTCATCATGTTACTTTAAATTAATTTTGTTGGGTTTAATGATGTTACTTAATTGGGATTGAGAATGCTGTCAACCATTCTCAATGTTCAACAACCACCATGATAGTTAAATAAATTATATTCCTTTGCAGTAGGGAAATATTGGCTTTTCACAAAAACTATAACCATAGAGCTTTTCCACCAGCCAAATATGCATGTAGTGATAGTCATTGTTCATCATTCTCTATGGTGTGAATTTGCCAGTACATTCAATGTACTGACCCGTTTCGGGCTGCAACGTCTCATGTTGCAGGTTTCTTACGACGAGTAAGTGATATGTTAGGGTTATGATTTCTACACTCAACCTTGCCGTTGGTGTTGATGGGAATCCACAACCTTGTTGCTTCCGCTATTTTGATTGAGGTAATAGTATTTACGTTATTTTATACATGTGATTTACCTCTGTTATAAATCCTCGAGTACTGTGTGCGTCAGCATACCGATCCAGGGATGACACTTAAGCACAGAGACTTGATACATTCGGGTCAGGTCGCTACAAGATGGTATCAGAGCACATGTTGACTGTAGGAACGTGACCCTAGAAACCGGCAAGTCCATAGCAAAGATTTTTCTCTACAACTTTCCCTTTCAAAAAGACCTTTTAACTCTCTTCTCTTCTGAGCTTATTCAAAAATTCCCTTTAGTGAGACCATACCCTTTTCCCCCTTTTGACCACATGAAGATTTGGCTGATGAGACCACTCCAAGAAGTACAAGATATTGGACAGGTAAGACCACTTCGGAAGGAAGAGGATTTTACTGTGCATCTGAATAATGGAAACTACAACGGTTGAAGACCGAAGACAAGGAGAATTTGAAGGCTCTGAAGAATTCCCAGATTTGTATGACCTAGGAAGGCTACCCTTTTGGAACTTGGCAGACTATGGAAGTTGTCAATACCCGAGATCAAGGTGTATCGGAGAAAGACTGAAACAAGGAGCATGAAAACTCAAAGTTTTGTCAAGAAAACCCTAAGGCAGGAGATATCAACTATGGAATGATAACTCATGGAAATGACAAGAGCAGAAACACAGCTATCCAAGAAGTTATCTCCCGCTGATGCTATTGTCACCATGCTGAGTTAAGGATGCATGTCATCAGAATGGATTTGATGGAAGAAGGCTGATGGAGCACCTATTAGTAAGATGAAGTTTTAACCTTAGCCGGTGTATCACCAGGATCTGGAGTAGTACATCAAGAAGTTTAAGGTGGAGCTCCATGAAGCCGTATTAGACAAGGAAGCATTTCATGAAGAACTCAGGAACCAAAAGCTGAAAGTATAGCCAAGCTGGAGGAGCTACAACCTCGAGATACCGGAGATTCGTCAGGAACTGAAGGACAGTATGACCATGGTTCATGTGAAGTATGTTGAAACCAGAAGTTTGGAACACAACTCCAGAATATTAAAGGACGTCACGAGAGATTTCACGTCAACGGAGATGATCTGGCAAAAGAACTTGAGAAGGACAAGCACGATGGGAAGAAGCCATCGGAGACATAAACAAGACTTGAAGAGTTGGCGATTTTGAAGATTTATTGACCCTTAGAAGACCAAACCCCTGTTTAATACCTACGTTAGATGCGATGATTGTGAGCTATCATTTGTTTGATGTTTTTCCGACAACCACAATAAAATCTGTCTTTTAAAAACTTTTGTTTGTATTGTATGTATCCCCCTCCCTCTCTCTTATCTTACCCCAAACCCACATGGACCCAATAGAGGACGAATGGAGATGAACTCATGTTTTCCTGGACCGATAAGTCAATTGGAGACGGACCGATGGATTCAGAACATGGAGGATCACATGAAGAAAAACCTTATAGTCGGAAAGGATATGACCCAGCATGCTTTTCAGTGCTTTGAAAGAGGTGCTGCTACTTGGTGGAGGATGTACCAAACCATCAATGGATGGCAAGGAGTAACCACTTGGAAAGAATTTAAGTTGACTCTGCCAAAGTCTCGGCTTGTGTCCCAGAAGTTGAAGCCTTATGGAAAGGATATGAAGAAACCTTGTGCATGCAAGATTTGTGGAGAAATAGGACACACCCATAAAGAACACAAGGATGAATGCCCTAATTGTGAAGGAATTCACCCAGTTGAAGAATGCCCAACTAGGCAGAATACTTGTTTCTTGTGTGAAGGGACTACTACTATCCTACTCAATGTCACACTACCCCATGGTACAACGAACCATCCAGCAGAAGAAAGAAGTAATGAAAGGAGACCTCATGGAAATTTTAGAAGAAGTTGTCATGAAGGAAGATGTGGAGGACACACCTAAAGAAGACCCGACTAAACCCTGCACTAAGTCTTGCTATTCATGTGGAGAACAAGGACACATCTCCCAGAATTGTATGAATGGGGATCTAGTAGAATTCCCGACAGAGGAAGTAGAATATGACCCACAGGAAATAGAAGCCCTGATTGGCATGAAAAGGTCCAGGAAGAGAAGCAGATTGGATTCCAGGAAGGACCTGAGTCATATCACCTATTACAGGTGCAAGGAGTCAGGGCACTACCTCAACAGTTGCCCCAAAAGGAAACCTCGATACTTGTCAGAACTAATATGTTTTAGATGTAATGGAGCAGGGCACTTTGCCAGAGAATGCCCCAAGGAGAAGGAAACTTGTGCTAGATAGTTGAGTTTGCAGCAAAAGAAATGGAGTAGTAGAAGTGAGAACATTTTTCTTTTATATTGAAGTGTTGAGTTGAGACATGTAATGGAAAAGCGAGAGATTGAAATCACTTGAGAATGAATAAAGTAGCATCGTTGGTACAGATATGGATTCTATGAGTTGTTACTCTATGAAGAAGGATTTTGACTATTTTTGAGGATAAGAGAAATATGGTCTATGGAAGATTTGTGCATTTTAAGGGTGGTAGTACCCTGTAATGGATTTCGGACAAAATGAATACAAGTTTTGTCTCGATATGTGTGATGCCCCAAGAGTATGTGGGATGAAGTTGGAGACCGTCAGTTGTTTGGACCAAAGGTGATCAAGGAGTCCAAAGAGAATGTTAAGTTGATTCGAGATAGACTGAAGGTAGCTCATTCCAGGCAGAAGAGTTATGTAGACTCAAAAACTCAAGGAGGTAGTCTATGAAATTGGAGACAGAGCATGTCTTCGCGTGTCCCCTATGCGAGGAGTTAAATGGATTGGAGTTAAGGGACAGTTAGCCCCGTGATTTGTAGGACCATACCGAGTTTTGGAGCGTATGGGAGAAGTGGCCAACAAGTTGGAGTCACTCGAAGGACTGTCAGGAGTTCAAGATGTGTTTCACGTTTCCCAGTTGAAGAAGTGCCATGCAGAGATGGCCAATATTCCCGGGTAAGGACGCTTGACCCTGGAAAGGATAATGATGTTCCACAAAGTGGAATATGGACTTCATAAGTATAAGGTTTTATCTCGGTATGAGGGATACCCCACGAGGATGAAGAGATGAATTACTATTGGATATAAAGGAGGTGTGATGTTGGAAATATGGATCAATGG
This sequence comes from Triticum aestivum, assembly GCF_018294505.1. NCBI lineage: Eukaryota > Viridiplantae > Streptophyta > Magnoliopsida > Poales > Poaceae > Triticum > Triticum aestivum. The sequence goes on from NC_057800.1 coordinate 605,205,305, forward strand.
AAACTCCATGATGAGTCTGAGTAATCATGTCCTAGTTTGGTGCCAATAGAAGGAAGGAAGACATTACAATTGGATGGATTTAAGAATACTAGGAAGTTGGAAGTTGGAATAATGATCAGTTGCCCGATGATAAGTTCAAGGACTACACGTGATGAGATGGGCCATAACCCACAGGCCCCAGGACCTGCCAAGAAGCAAGCACATTCTTGCTGAAGGAAAAACCCTGGAAGAAGTTACGATTTTATTGATAGACGATTTTATAGGAGTAACGCAAAACCTGAGAGTTGTGAAGGAACGATAGATGTTTGTCTGGCTTGCAGAATCAATGGATTATTCTGAACGCAGTTCATGGACAAGAGGAATTCTGCAATGCTTGTGAGGATGACCGTGTGTTAGAATGCGAGATTCGCTAAACCATATACAAGGTAATGATTTGGGTGTGGGATGGATTGATCACCATACCGACTTACTCTTATTATTCGCCTTGCTATATGGGATGGTAAACCTGAGTGACTTGCCTATATTAGAGAGACGACGATAATAAACCTTGTTTGAACCTTAGAATGGTATAAGTATTTTCCCTTGTACACGGCAGTAGTTGCCAACCGTAGGTTATACAGTGAGATTCAACCCAGACCCATTTCCTGCAGGAGAAACCATAAATTGTTGACCACCATGAGATATCGATAGTTGTTTAGTTTTGGCGCCAGACCCGTCAGCTAAGAAGACCCAATCTCGGAATAACCTTACCAAGAGGAAATGAGAGAAGAATTGAGGAAAAGGTTATGCCACTACCGGAAGAGCCGAGAGATGGAATTATACTGAAGATCTGAGAAGACCGACACTGTCAAGGATAAGGATGGAGTATATAAGTTTTGATGGAACCATAACCATGTTTCTAAGGGTGGTAGCACCCCAGACCTCCGGACATGATCGATGGATTTTGAGAAGACCCCAAACCCTAACCTATTTTCTTGCTAACCTCTCTGAATCTCGAGGACGAGATTCATTTTAAGGGTGGTAGGTTTGTAACATCCCAAAATTCTAAATTTTGGAATGTTATAATAAATAGATAGATTTGATTGATTGTCTAAAAGTGAGTGAATTCGAAACTTTTGAAAGTTAAATGAGAGGGAATAAAAGGACTTTCCCAAACTTTCATATCTGCTTTCTGCTCTCCGTGAATTCAAATACTTTTTCATCACGAAACCCTCGAGAGAAGATGACATGACTTCTTCAATTTAATTAAATGACAAGGGGTGTTGAAAATATTTGAATTTCATTTGAGAATATTTCCAATTATGAAACTTTATGCAACTCAATGATTTTCATGAGCGAAGATAAAATGACTTCTTCAAATTATATGAAATATGAGTTGGGAGTTTCAAAGGATCAATTTCAAGGTCCTTTTTGAATTAATTTTCAATTTGGATTTATTTGAGTTTTATTCAAATTATTTTTCTCCAAAAATAAAATATATGTAAATTAGGGTAACATGATTCCCTACAATAAAAAATTGGAGAAAAATTAATTTGTAACCATTTTGGTATTTTTAAAATGATTTTAGTTGGATTTTATTAGACCAGGAGCACTGTTTGAGTTATTAGAAATTGTGTGTATTTTTTTAAATGCTAGAAAAATGTTCACGTCGTAGAAAATCTTTTTCTGAAAATTTTGATATATTATATGCCTATATAATATATATATTTCTATTTGTTTTTATCCCTTTTGTTTGTCTGGAAAACAAATTAAAAAAAATCTTTCAAAAAATCCTCGCCGACTGGGCCGGCCCAGCACCCGAGCCAGGCCGCGGTCCAGCGCTCTCGCGCCCGTCCCCGACTCCAGCGGAGTTCGCCACCAGCACAGAACCCGCCGCCGGCGCCCGTGTCCATGCGGGACTCACCCTACCGCCTCTCTGTTGCCCCTTCCGCGCCGCCTTGCCCCTCCTCCCTTAAATACCGGGCCACCCCAGCCCCCTCTCCCTTCTCTCTCCTCGCCACCGCCGCTTTGCTTCGCCGCGCCGCGCCGCTGCTCTGCTGCGCAACCGCGCCGCTCCCCGTGCTGCCCTCGCTCCACGCCGCTCGCCACCGCCACCGCCGACGCCGTAGAGGCCCCGCTCGCCGGAGCCGTCCGCCGCCGCAGCCGCATCTCGTCGCCGGAGCTGCCGCCCAATCCAAACCGCCACCGTCGGTTTATTCGCCCCGAGCCGGTATAAATCGCAAGCCGCCCCGGTTTTCTCTTTCTAGTTCGGTTTATTTTTTTTAGGTCGGGTTTTTTAGGTTTAGTTAGTTAGCGGACATTCGTCCGTTAGTACCCGGCAATGAACGATTTCGTTCTATAGGGTTCTGTGACGAACGTTCGTTGTTTAGTATTTTTCGTTTTCTTTTAATTCCGGCCAGGTACCCGTTTGTAATTAGTTTCTTCACAGTTTAGTCCCTGATCTTCAATCTATCACAACTTTTTACCTGTTTATCCAAATCAAACGAAACCAACGCTCACGTCTTCGTTATGATCCCCTATATCCATTAATCCAACTCAAACATGTTTTTGAAAGTTTTAAAATTTTAATTATATCATATTTGAATTCAAACTTCGTTTGATCATAACTTGAGTTTCATAGCTCCGTTTGAGTTGATTCTTTTTGCAAATCGAAGCTCTTGACCTAAACATTCTAATAAGGCCAAATTCACATAATTTTGGTACTGTTAGAAATTGTTTTATGTTGCAAGAGTTATTTGCTAGGTTTTGATGTTTCCGAATCGTCTTCTTCGTTCTTTCTGATCTTTTGAGTGATTGCTTATGTGTGGTTACTATTGCTTGCTTACGATAGATTGACCGGAGTGTGACGAGTAGAACTATCATGAGTTATGAGTGCTAATCATCTTCATCAACATTGCAGGCAAGTTCACACTTTGATCATACCTCTTTCATACCCAGTTTTTATTGCATTAGATCAAACCTCCAACATTGCATGATTAGGATCTAATTAAATTGTGGGATGGGAAGTAGTTGATGAGGTAGGAACCTATTGCCCTGCATTCAAACCTTGGGAGTTACTATCACGTTATGCTTATATTGCCATGCTATGCTCGTAGACGTGGATTGGGTTTGAGAGAATTTCATGACAGATGTGAGATTGTTAATTAATGGTTTACTTAAGGTGGCAACTTAAACACACATCTGGGTGGATTGAGGCACCTGGTTATTCTAGGATTGCCTGTCTAAGCAACTGGGTTTCCAGGACTTTCCTATTTTCTTTTGGACCACCACCCAGGCTCAAAGGGATCATAAGACTATTCATACTAGAAACTTCCGTGTGCAGCCACAAGCTATCATGGGCTCTAGCATAGTTGACTAAGTCGTGCGAACTCTTACAGTGGTAGACTAGCAGATGTAGGGGATGTAGGTGGTACGGTCTACCCGATCGTAAGGTGCTAGCGTTTCTGAAAGACTATGTCTCGATCATCCATCTTCTCAAACACCATGTAGTGCGAGAAACCAAACGGAGGCGATCGAGTCTTGTGGGGAAAAGTGCGCAAACCTCTGCAGAGTGTATAAACTAATCATGATTAGCCGTGTCCCCGGTTATGGACATCTTGAGTATCTAGTACTTGGATTATCATGTGAATCTCATCATGTTACTTTAAATTAATTTTGTTGGGTTTAATGATGTTACTTAATTGGGATTGAGAATGCTGTCAACCATTCTCAATGTTCAACAACCACCATGATAGTTAAATAAATTATATTCCTTTGCAGTAGGGAAAAATTGGCTTTTCGCAAAAACTATAACCATAGAGCTTTTCCACCAGCCAAATATGCATGTAGTGATAGTCATTGTTCATCATTCTCTATGGTGTGAATTTGCCAGTACATTCAATGTACTAACCCATTTCGGGCTGCAACGTCTCATGTTGCAGGTTTCTTACGACGAGTAAGTGATATGTTAGGGTTACGATTTCTACACTCAACCTTGCCGTTGGTGTTGATGGGAATCCACAACCTTGTTGCTTCCGCTATTTTGGATTGAGGTAATAGTATTTACGTTATTTTATACATGTGATTTACCTCTGTTATAAATCCTCGAGTACTATGTGTGTCAGTATACCGATCCAGGGATGACACTTAAGCATAGAGACTTGATACATTCGGGTCAGGTCGCTACAAATAGCTGATGAAGGCTCATAAGATGCGACACAGTTCTTAGATATTCTCGAGATTCCAGAGTGTAATACTTGATGGTAGATCAAAGTAAAGGTTGGGCTGGGGTATTGATCCGCAGAAGACAAATGTTTAAACTTTCCCGAGAAATGGGATCAAAGAAGAACATATGATCAGAACCACAATTGCAAAGGATCAATTCATCGATACCAAAGGATATTATATCAAGGAAACAGTTATTATTACAAGAAGCTTCCATGATAGGGTCTACAACGTGTCCATGGGCATGAACACAAAGTTCAAGGTCGACTCCCACTTCTCCAATGCATAACCTTTCATTTACTTCTCACTTTCGAAGAAGTTGTAGTTTTGAAATTTTATCTGGCAAAGCACCAGAAGAGTATGACTCGTGAAAACTTTCGGGTTCACACGGTTTAGAGAAGGCATATGTTCAACCCATAGGGGCTTCTTAGAAACATATACCACAAGTTTCAAGAGTAAATATCACAAGCTCGAAAGTAGAGCAAGGTTGAGAAAGTAGATGATACAATTTACCAAAGGCATTATGTATCTGAGGGAAGGCTCACAAGGTTATTGAATATGAAGGACGATGTCGGATAAAATCTATTAAAGGATCCGCGGTCCATAACAGAGCTGATGTGAGCATCGGCACACAACCAGAGGAAGTAACAATGCAAAGGCATTGGATTATAGAAACAACTGACTAATCCAGAGCTCAAATGCAAAGGAATTATGATTTTCAAATCAAGGGGATCAGAAGCAACTTTCTGATTAGGGATGGATAAGTTGAATAGCCTCAGGGGTAAAATAGACAGCAATTGGATTGGTTGAGAACCGGCTCATGTTTAAAATGACGTCTGAGCCGGAAAGATAATTTAAAAGGATCAACTGATGATTGTGTGTATTCACACACATGCTGAATCAATATGGTCAGAATGTTCATCACAAGGATTTTAACGAATATTGCTTGACATATGGAATTAACTATTATGCAAGCAGGTAAAGAAGATCAAGAGCAATAGGCTACTGAGGATTTCGGAAGATCGAATGGTATTTCGAAGAATTTTGCGAAACACCTGAACAACTGGGGATGAACGAATCCCCAGTAAATGCGAGGAATTATTCATACATGTATTCATGAGGAAAAGGAGCCGCAAGACAGTAGACACAAAGGATCCTCGGAATATCCGAAGTATTTCAGGGTATCTTGTAATAACATCAACAATTGGAAATCAAGTTATGGACGACAAGTGTATGTAGCTTTCCATAGGGATTTATCGGGTATGGAAGTGCAACGGCGAAGGGCACAAGGGTCCCGGGGAAACATCGGAGAGTATCTTCAAAATATTCTGGTGCAGCCAACGATCATCTGGACTGAAGGGGCTCTCTGGGAGAAAGTATTTATGAGAACCTAATGTTAGAGTTTTAGTAAATTCATTTAACCCGAATAGAAGAGATGTCAGAGTCCCAGAGTATAGGTCGAGGAATAAAAGATCCTACTACCACCCAATGGCTACGTGGGCCCGTAAGCCTCACAACCATGTTAGTAAAAGTTTTGCAATGACTAGACTCAACTTCGGCCAAAGAGTGTGGAAGGGGGATTCCTACATGCAGTCGGCTCTGATACCAACTTGTGACGCCCCCGATTCAATCATACACTAATCATACACGCAAACGTGTACGATCAAGATCAGGGACTCACGGGAAGATATCACAACACAACTCTACAAATAAAATAAGACATACAAGCATCATATTACAAGCCAGGGGCCTCGAGGGCTCGAATACAAGAGCTCGATCATAGACAAGTCAGTGGAAGCAACAATATCTGAGTACAGACATAAGTTAAACAAGTTTGCCTTAAGAAGGCTAGCACAAACTGGGATACATATCGAAAGAGGCGCAGGCCTCCTGCCTGGGATCCTCCTAAACTACTCCTGGTCATCGTCAGCAGGCTGCACGTAGTAGTAGGCACCTCCCGAGTAGTAGTAGTCGTCATCGACAGTGGCGTCTGGCTCCTGGACTCCATCGTCTGGTCGCAGCAATCGGGTATAGAAAGGGGGAAAAGAGGGAGCAAAGCAACTATGAGTACTCATCCAAAGTACTCGCAAGCAAGGTGCTACATTACATATGTATGCATTGGTATCAAATGGAAAAGGGGGTATCATATGTGGACTAAACTGCAGAATGCCGGAATAAGAGGGGGATAGCCAGTCCTTTCGAAGACTACGCTTCTGGCCACCTCCATCTTGCAACACGTAGAAGAGAGTAGATGGTAAGTTCACCAAGTAGCATCGTGTAACATAATCCTACCCGGCGATCCTCCCATCGTCGCCCTGTTAGAGAGCGATCACCGGGTTGTATCTGGCACTTGGAAGGGTGTGTTTTATTAAGTATCCAGTTCTAGTTGTCATAAGGTCAAGGTACAACTCCAAGTCGTCCTGTTACCAAAGATCATGGCTATTCGAATAGATTATCTTCCCTGTAGGGGTGCACCACATTTCCCAACACGCTCGATCCCCTTTGTTCAGACACACTTTTTCGGGTCATGCCCGGCCTCGGAAGATCAACACATCGCAGCCCTACCTAGGCACAACAAAGAGGTCAGCACGCCGGTCTAAATCCTATGGCGCAGGGGTCTAGGCCCATCGCCCATTGCACACCTGCACGTTGCGAGGGCGGCCGGAGAGCAGACCTAGCCTTCCTTATACAAGAGCAGGCGTTCAAGTCCAACCCGGCGCACGCCGCTTAGTCGCTGACATCATGAAGGCTTCGGCTGATACCACGACGTCGAGTGCCCATAAATGTCCCCGCGTAGTTGGTTAGTGCGTATAGGCCAGTAGCCAGACTCAGATCAAATACCAAGATCTCGTTAAACGTGTTATGTTGAAATAACCACGGATGCCGACCAGGGCCAGGCCCACCTCTATCCTAGGTGGTCTCATCCTGCACTATTGCTCCGCCTCAAAGTAACAGTCAGGGGCCATCGGGAACTCAGGCCCACCACTACCTGGATGGAGCAACCTGCCCCTTCAGCCCCCACATCAGAATCACTTGCGGGTACTCAACGAGCCGACCCGACTTTAGTCACCACCTGTATAGTATGTATGTAAGTATAAGTCTATACCTGTGATCACCTCCTGAGTGATCACGGCCCGATAGTATAGCATCGCAGACGGACAAGAATGTAGGGCCACTGATGATAAACTAGCATCCTATACTAAGCATTAGGATTGCAGGTAAAGGTATCAACAGTAGTAGCAAGGACAAGCTATGCATCAGGATAGGTTTAACGGAAGTAGTAACATGCTACACTACTCTAATGCAAGAAGTAGAGAGAAGAGTAGGCGATATCTGGTGATCAAAGGAGGGGCTTGCCTGGTTGCTCTGGCAAGAAGGGTTCGTCGTCGATGTAGTCGATCATAGGTGTACCGGCAGCGGTCTCAGGGTCTACCGGAAAGAAGTAATGGAGGGGGAACACAAATAAATTATAGAGCAATCAAAGCAACATAAAGCATAACATGGAAATACACGGTGCTAGGGGTGACCTAACGCAGTAGTAGGCGATACTGGCTAAGGGGGGAAACAACCGGGAAAGTATCCCCGGTGTTTGGCATTTTCGGACAGACGGAACGGAGGGAGAAAGTTGCATGTTCGCTATGCTAGGGATGTGTGGCGGACGAACGTGCTGCGTATCCAGATTCGTCTCGTCGTTCTGAGCAACTTTCATGTAGAAAGTTTTCCCATCCGAGCTACGGTTTATTTTATATTAATTTTGAAAGATTTAATCAGTTTTAGAATTTATTCAATTATTTCAATTCAACATTATCTAGAATAGTGTATGCTGACATCATCAAGACGTCAGCATGACGTCAGCAGTCAACAGGGCGTTGAATGGGTCAAACTGACGTGCGGGACCCACCTGTCATACTCTGTTTAGATTAATTAGGATTTAGCTAATCTAATTACTGTTTAATTAAACTAACTAGTTAATTAGATTAATTAAACATGATTAATTAACTTAATTAATTAAGTAATTAATTATTCATTTTATTAATTCATTTTTTTTATAAAAAACTTTCTGGTGGCGGGGCCCCCTTGTCATAGGCCCAGAGGAGGCGCTTAGCGGGCGCAGGGGTTAGCAGTTACGGTTTTGGCGCCCGAACAGGCGCGGGGAACGGACGACGGGCGTGGGTGCCTGAAGGGCAAACCCGGGGCGCGGCGAGCCGCAGTGGTTGGCCAGAGGCGCCGGGGCGTGGGTGGTGAGGTTGCGAGGGGCGGAGCGGTTGGGGGTGGCGGTCGGGCCGGCGAGCGGGTGAGCCACGTGTCAGGATCTAGTTCATCAGAGAGGATCATACTAGGAATTTGGAGTAGGAAAATTAGGGAAAAGTCACCCAGATCTGAATTATATTGTATATGTATGAGTTTACTTGACCATGAGGCAATGCACAAAGATTCTAGATACTCCAGCTAGCCACAACCCGGATGCTTTATAGGCGAGAGCTCCCGACAACGGGGTGAAACGAAACAGTAACTGATAACAGAGTAACAGTACAAATAGATCTAACGGCTCGCGACGAACGGTAAGTGTGAGGCGCCATCTCGACCAATCCTTAGACCGAAATGTTTTCTTCTTGATCTGCTACAGTTAACTGAAGATTGTCGATGCAGGTTCAGTCCTGACATTGCTCCCCTCTAGAGAGCCGACGTGCCCTCACGGCATGGTTGCCGCTTCTCTCCATGATCGTGTAGTTACGCCAAAGAACTCTGGAAATGTGTACTTGATGAAGTCCGCATCCTCCCAATTCGCATCTTCCGTGGGCAGATTGATCCATTTGATTAGCCACTGCACGACTGGTGCATTCTGTCGAGGGATTTGGCGCACCTGCAGTACTTCTTCTGGTCCCATTTTTATCGTACCATCAGGGTTCACCATGGGTAGATTAGGACCTGGGATAGACTTGTCCCCCACATGTCGTTTGAGCTGACTAACATGAAAAACCGGATGTATTTGCACCTTACTGGGCAGCTGTAATTTGTATGCAAAATTTCCTACTTTCTGAGTCACCATGAATGGGCCATAAAACTTGTTTTGTAGCTTCAAAGCTCCTCTGAACCCAAATGCTGCCAGCCTATAAGGCACCATTTTGAGATAAACTGGATCTCCAACTTGAAACTTTCTTTCTACTCGCTTAGTGTCTGCATACTTCTTCATTCTGTTTTGAGCTAGTGACAGGTTTTCCTTCAGTTGTTGTAACATTTGCTGTTTGGCTGATAAGAAATCCTGTGCCACTGGATCATCAGGTCCAGGAATGGCTAATTCAGATATCAGTGGTGGGGGAAAACCATACAGAGCTTGGAATGGGGACATTTTGATTGATGTGTGGTAAGTGGAGTTGTACCAGAATTCTGCCAAGGATAACCAGGAAAACCATTTCTGAGGTGCAGAAGTAGTCATACATCTTAAGTAGGTTTCCAAACATTGATTCACTCTTTCAGTCCGGCCATCCGTTTGTGGATGGTAGGCAGTGATGTACCTTAATTCCGCTTTCAGGGCAGAAAAGATGTCTTTCCAAAGTTGACTAGTGAAAATTCTATCCCTGTCTGATATAATCATTTTGGGAGGTCCGTGCAACTTGATGATGTTGTCCACAAAGGCTTGAGCCACACTGAGCACACTATAGGGATGTGATAAGGGGATGAAATGTGCATATTTGGTAAACCTGTCCACTATGACCATGATAACATCTTTGCCCTGAGATTTAGGCAAGCCTTCAATGAAGTCCATGGAGATGTGTTGCCAGGCCATATCCACTACAGGTAAGGGTTCTAACAAACCTGGTTGTAAACAGGTTTCATGCTTGGCTCTTTGGCAAATGGGGCAAGCAGCAATGAAACTCTCCACTGATGATTTCAACCCAGGCCAGTAAAATATGCTTTTCACTCTGTGGTATGTTGCTCTTCTGCCAGAGTGACCTCCTATTGGTGAGCTATGTAGAGCTGTGATCAGTTTGTTTCTCAGTTCAGGCAAGTTGCCCACTAATATTTTCCCTTTATATCTAATTATGCCTACTGTTAATGAATAGTCTGACTCTGTGTTATCTTTCTAAAGTAGTAGTTTCTCCAGTAACAGCAAACTGACAGGGTCTTTGTTGTAACTATCTACTAATTCCTCTGCCCATATAGGAGTAGCAGTTGAGATGGCCATGCATTGAGGAAGTAATCTTGACAATGCATCAGCCACTTTGTTGTGAATGCCCTTCTTATACTGTATTGTGAAATTGAACTCCAACAGCTTCATCATCAACTTGTGCTGCACTCCTTCAGTGATCTTCTGGTCAGTGATGAATTTCAAGGATTGTTGATCTGTTTTAATGATCAGTTCTTTTCCTAACAGATAATGTCTCCATCTCTTTAAGGCCTCCAAAATAGACAGAGCTTCTTTTTCATATGTAGAAAGAGCAGCATTTCTAGGGCATAATGCAGAGCTGTAGTAAGAGATAGGTCTTCCTTGTTGCATTAAAACAACTCCAATCCCTTTGCCACAAGCATCTGTTTCCAACACAAATGGTTGTGTAAAATCAGGTAGAGCCAACACAGGAGCAGAAGTCAGAGCCTGTTTCAATTGTTGAAAAGCTCTGCTATGTTCAAGTTGCCAGTAGAAATTTCCTTTTTTCAGTAAATCATGTAAAGGTCTGCAAATGACACCATAGCCTTTAATGAATCTTCTGTAATAGCCAGCTAGGCCCAAAAAACTTCTTAGCTTGGTTATGTTCTCAGGGATTGGCCATTCCGCAATAGCAGCAATTTTTTGTGGGTCTGTAGCTACACCTCTTTCAGAGATTACATGACCCAAGTATTCCACTTGCTGGACTGCAAACACACAGTTAGACATCTTTGCATAGAGCTGGTGCTCTCTGAGTAAGTCCATTACTAGTTGTATATGTTCCAAGTGCTCCTTGAAGTTTCTGCTGTATATCAGTATATCATCAAAGAAGACCAGAACAAACTTTCTCAAATATGGTGCAAAGATTGTGTTCATTAACTCTTGGAAAGTACCAGGAGCATTTGAGAGGCCAAAAGGCATGACCAAATATTCAAAATGCCCTAGAAATGTTCTGAATGCAGTTTTTGGTATATCCGTAGGAGACATCCTGATTTGATGATATCCAGACCTTAAGTCCAATTTAGTGAAGAACTTGGTTCCCTGTAACTCATCTAGCAAGTCTTCTATAACTGGTATAGGAAACTTATTCTTAATTGTAAGAGCATTTAGTTTTCTGTAGTCAGTACAGAGCCTCATTGATCCATCCTTTTTCTTCACAAGTAAAACTGGTGCTACAAAAGGACTTTGACTGTGTCTGATCAAGTGTGCAGCCAACAGTTTTTTATCTGTTTTTCCATTTCTTTCTTTTGGTGTTGGGGAACTCTGTAAGGTCTGACTTGAGGTGGTGTGGCACCTGCCTCTAGGGGAATAGTATGATCCAAAGCTCTCTTAGGTGGCAGTGCTTTAGGTTCTTCAAATAGGTCTACATACTGCAATAGTAGCTGCTGTATTTGTGGGGGAGTTTTGAAATCCTCAGGAGCATTCATAAGGATATTATGAATTTGACAGAGAAATACTTCAGGTCCCTTTTCCAGCAGCTTGTCCACTTTTTTAGGAGGTACTTCTTTGAGGTTTGCAGCTGTAGAAAACATTGCTGTAGATACAGTTTGTTTTCCTTCATGTGTAAACCCAAATTGCTGTGCAGGAATATCAAATGAGATAGGACTAACAGCAGTGAACCAGTCATATCCCAAGATCACATCATGACTTGGTAGGGATAATACTCTGAAGTTGTGGGACAGTGTTAATTTTGCCATCTGAAACTCACACTTGGGAATTACTGCATCTGACACTAATATTCCTCCTCCAGCTACTGAAATACTCCTAGGTTTTACAGGAAACATGTTGCAGTTTGCTTTTACTGCAAAATCCTGATTGATAAAAGAAGTAGTGCTGCTAGAATCTAATAGGGCCACTGCTCTTTTCCCATTGATATGAATTATTACAGTTGGAGTGGGTACTGCCAGCTGCTGTCCCATGGCAAAAGCAGAAATGAACATGGCCTGGTCTCCTTCAGAGATTGGTTCCATTTGTTCCTCAAGCTGTTGCTCTTCCACATCATAAGTTACTTGTTCTTCCATTTCCTGCTGCATTGCATGTATATTTGGTACTAGTTTGCACTTATGATCATGTACCCACTTATCTCCACATCTCCAACATTCTCCCACTTTTCTGATTTTCTGTGTACTGTTAGCAGGAGCTTCAGCTTGTCTTATTGGAAATTGTTGTGGAACAGAGGGAGTGATGTTTTGCTTAGGAGGGAGAGTACCAGAAGATTTCTGATAATAATTGTTATAAGGCACAGTATTTCTTTTGGGGACTGTTGATACTGGGGGATGACATGGCTCTACATCTCTGGCTAGCCAATAAGCATCAGTGAGTGTCTGTGGTCTAAGTGGTCTGATCTGAAATTTTATGCCCTCTCTTAATCCATTTACATAGCATCTGACAAACCAGGATTCCCCTAACTCTGGATTTTCCTCTTGCACATCAGCCATAAGATCTTCAAATGTTTTTGTATATTCTGACACTGTACTGTTTGCTTGCTTAACTGAATTGAATTTCTCAGTTAGGTCATAGGAGCCCTGTGTAGAGAACCTCTTAGTAATTTCTGTACAAAATTCCTTCCATGACACCTTTTTCTTTAGCAAGCCTAATCTTCTTAACCACACGTCTGCTTCCCAATAATATAAAGCTGGGCTAAGGAGACCTTGTATTCTTCTGGTGCCCCAGACATCTGAAAGTATTTATTACACTGCCTTACCCAACCAACTGGGTCTTCTCCTTCAAATCTTGGGAAATCCATTTTTGGTCCTTTTGTCAGAGATTTCATGAATTGACATTGCATGTCCTGCTCATAAGTTTTTGCATAACCCTGCCACAACTGCCTATCTCTGTTTTGCTGGTAATGTTGCTGAAATACAGGTGTGTAAGCATTGTGCCTTGCAGTCACTGGTGTTCCTAGAGGACTTGCATGCTCTGTTCTGCCCTGCTGACTAAAGCCAGGTGGAGCTGCAGGTCTGCTTGTTCTGATGGGAGGTAAGTTCTGCATTTGTAGCTCCTCTAGCTGTTTTGTTTTCTCTTTTTCTGCTTCCAGTTGTTTTCGGAGTTTCTCTGTTCTGAGAGTCTGGTTCTGCAATTGCTCTTGAGACACCGTTGGTGATTTGGGTACTTGCTGCGAACTGGAAGATGGATCAGAGACCTCTCTCTGTAGAGGAGCCCTAACCAAGGTCTGAAGCACTGCATTGATTGTTGAGAGTTGCCTTCCCAAATCCAAAACCACTTGTTCTACATTCCCAACTTGCACAGAAATTTCGCCCTGTTTAGAACTGACAGAATGAACATCATCATGCAGTTTCGCCATATTTGCCTGCATCTGGGCTTGATCCTTCTGTAAAACTCCAAAATCCTCGCGCAGAGACATCATCTCTTGAAGATCTGCCTCGTCAATTGTCTTTGCGCGCCCCATCACCTTGATCTAAAGTGGTGCTTAGGAATTTTACCACTAGATACCCAGCAACCCTTTGTCGGGGAAACTGATCCACGAACACCTATGGGGCCGGCGGACCGGGCCCCTTTCGGTTCGGCGGGGGGCGGAGATCGCACGAAGAGCAGATCGAGGCGAAGCACACGAGCAGTTTACCCAGCTTCGGAGCTCTCCGAAGAGATAACACTCCTACTGCTGCTTGTTTGATTATCTTGTGTTCTTGCTCCAGAGAGAGAGCGTAGTGTTTTTCTGGGTTCTGAACTAGTCGAACCACGCGAACCTCTCGAACCGAACCCCCTCTATGTTGCGCATGGGCCTCCTTTTATACGCTAAAGGGGTCACCGACAGGTGGCAACGCAGAGAAGGGTACAAATGTAAAAAGCGAGGTGGTTGCTACAGTTACTTGTATAGTGCACCCTACCTAACCCTGACGGCAGGGGACAAGGGCATTAAATGCCCGTCTGAGTCACCCAAACAGTGCAGAAAAGGACTGTTAGGGGCGCCACCGTTCGCCACGATGGCGGTCTTGTCAGCTTCGCATGCCATTGCGCACCGCTGGCTGCACAGCCTCCCGCCACGCGCGCCTGGAGAGGCCCCCAGAGCGACACGTTGGTGGATGCGCTGGAGCGTGGGCACAGAGTGGCCGCCTGCCGCGGCAAGCGCCTTGCCGCTGCTGTTATCTTGTCGGGTCCAGAAGCTTGTCTCTCACCGGGCCTCGAGGTACCTTGGTTGGTCTTCCCGGCAAGCTCCTCTTGCCGGGGCCTTGTTGCCTTGCCGGAGCGCGTGGCACGTCGCCGCAAGTTCCTTGGAGTGCCTTGGTTGGCCTTCCCGGCAAGCTCCTCTTGCCGGGGCCTTGTCTCCTGAGCTTAAATACTTTGTTCTTGAATGGCTCCAAGGGAACCACGGGGGATCTTGGCGTTAGCCCGGCAAGCCTTGCCGCGGGGTGCTGCAACTGCCCGTGCACAAGTTCGGGGTACTAGGGTACCCCTATTCTAGTACACCGACAGGAGCCCCCGGGCCTGGGCCAGACACGGTGCCGAGCGCTGTTGGGCCAGGCCCAAGATAGGGCACGGGCACATGCGGACTGGGCCACGCCGGATCTCGCTCCGTATCCACCGCGCTCTCCCCTAACGGCACGCGTTGAATGCAGCGTCGTGGGAGAGATCGTGGGTGGTTCTTTATTCAGAAGGGCGAAACGTCCGCTCCGTCCCTCTTTATAAACAGAGGAAACAGGGGCAGTTCGTTCCCCCTCGCTGGTTGCTACTACTCCATCTTCACGAACCTCCGCCGCTCCCCCCCCCCTTCTTCTCGAAGCCGAGAGAGCAGCGCTCCGCCCCCCATTGCCACCAGCATCACCAAAGCCGTCGACCTTCCTCACCACCTCCGCCATGGCTCCGAAAGCCGACAAGGGAAAGGGCGTGAAGTCGGCCGAGGCGCAGCGGCTCGCGGCGCTGCGGAAGGAGCGGGCGATCTTCTCCCCCCAGCTCGGCGTGAAGGAGCTGAGGGAGTACTTCTACCTCTTTTGGGCGACAGAGACGCGGGCGCATCCGCGCACGAGGGTACTCCCGGCCGCTGCTTCGGAACTGGCTCCAAACGGGTACCCATTCTTCGCGCTGTTCTTCTATTGCAGGCTCTGCCCGCCCTTCTCGGAGTTCTTCTGCGATATCACGAACACCTACGGCTTCCGCCTCCTTGATTTCACCCCCAACGCCGTTCTGACCATGGCAGTTTTCGCACATTTGTGTGAAAACTTTGTCGGAGTCCACCCCAATGTTACCCTTTTCCGCCACTTCTTCATACCTCGGGTAGAGAGAGGAGAGCCGCTTGCCGGAGGGATCGCTTGGATCTCGAGAGTCGGCAAGAAGGAGGCGTACTTGGAGGGTGAGCTCCGCAGCAAGTGGGAGGAGTGGAGAGCGGAGTGGTGCTGGATCATCGAGGAGAATCCGCAGCCCTTCACCGCCGTGCGCCAAACTCCAATAGTGCGCAGCAATGACTGGAGCAACGTGGCCTCGGAAGACGAGAGGCTGAAGATCGCCATCACTAGGATCCTTCGCATCAGGCTTGCCGGGCTCACTGTAGGCGCTGTAGGCGCAGATTTCCTCCGCCGCCGCATCGCCCCCCTGCAGGAGAGGGGGAGGCCCGCCTGGGAATTCAAGAACTCGGCGGACATCATGAGGCTGCGGCCGGGCCTCAACTACAACTTCACCGTCTTGGAGCTAGATGCAATGCTCCTGGAGTTGTTCAAACGCGATCCCCAGCACCCATTCATGCTGCCGAGGGGCATCGTTCCATTGTGCAATAATTCTTCGCTTGACCGGATCCGCGCCATGATGCCGTTGTGCGATTCACATGGAATCGTTCCAACTTGGCAAGAGCCTGTGGATGACGTCGTGCAAGCGTTCTTTGACAACTTGGAAGAAGTGCCGGTCCACGCTGACGAGCAGAAGAGCCTCACTCGTGACACCACCGACGAGGAGCTGCAGCGCATCGCCACTAGGGCGGAAGAGGTTGCGGCCGCAGCTGCCGCGGGCGCGTTCGGGTTCACTGTGGAGGAGGCGGAGGCGGCAGAGGCGGCAAACCTCGCCGAGCGTGCGGAGTTCATTGGCGAAGAAGAGCCTGCCGGCTCTGAAGCTGAGCCGAGCGAGGCCGGCGAGGAAGAGCCCGAGCCTTCAGAAAGCTTGCCGCAGGCGGAGCCCCCGGCCCCGCCAAGAAGGCGTCTTCGCAGGGCCGCGGACGTAGCGGGGCGGTAGCCGGGTCAACAGCCGCCGAGCCGTGCGACACGCTCTACCGCGGCAAGCAATGTTGCCGCGGGAGCGCCTCACGCAGCAGCGGCAACTGGAGCGGGATCTTTCCGGGCCACCGCCACCGCCCCCGCCAAGCGGGCAAGGGATCCTACTCCTCCGCCTCGCCGCACCGGAGGGGAGCCGGACTTCGATCTTTCCGCGCTCAGCTCCAACGAGGAGGAAGAAGAGTAAGTTTCTTTGGTGCTCTTGTAGTTCTTTAATCTTGCTGTTTTTATCTTGTATCTGACTTGCTTCAATCTAGACTCCTTTCTTTTCAGGACGCTGGCCCAGAGAGCGGCGAAGAGGGCCAAGGCCGCGGTGATTGTCATCAAAGATGACCCCACCGTGTCAGCAGGGGGTGGGTCTGAGACCACTTTGACGGACCCGACAACCACTCCTCAAAGCAGCCCCCAGCGCAGCCCCCAGCATAAGTTCATAGTTAGCTTTCCGCTGTCAGGCGCGCATGAGTGCTTTTTCCTTTGTTGATATCTTGCTTGTTGATTTGTGTAGGAGCAGAACAGCCATATCAGGAGCGCCCGGAAGCTGGTCCCCAAGTACCATCTGCTTCGACTACGCCGCCAAGGGAGGAGTTCCCGGTAAGGGAGCCCTCTCCGGGAAGGGGCAGCACCGTCGATCCTGCGGCGGCCGAGACTGCAACTGCAGATCTTGGCATAGGTAATTCACTTGTCCAAAAACTTTCCCTTGGGTTCTTCTTCTTCTGATTTTCTTCTCTTGGATTTTTGATTGATTTTTCTCCCTTCTTCGTTCTTCAGATCCATCTGCTGCTGAGCCAATGGAGACAGAGGGTGCCGGCGAGGAAGGCGCGCACGGCAGCACTGACGACACCGCCGCCAACGAAGAAGGGGCCGGTGCTGATGAGACCGCCGGCGAGGAGGCCGCCAAGGCTGCTGTCGCAGAAGCCGGCGAGGGGTCGGGCGATTGCACTGACGACCCTGAGGCCGCAGGAGTGCCAGGCGCTGCGCCGACCGCCGATCCCTCTGCCGCTGCTGCGGAGCCGGACTCCGAGGAGCCCCAGCCCGGCGCCTACTTGAAGGCCGGCGATGATATCTTCATCAAGCTACCCTAGGCGTCGAGCTCCAGGGAGCCGGTCGAGGGGGAAACTTTCGATGAGGAGGTGCTCGCCTCCACTGGACTGTCGTTGGTCGACGCGCCCAGCAGCAGCAGTGGCGAGCCTGAGGTGGAGCAGCTGCTGTGGAAGCTGCTGCGCCCGACAAGCCAAGCTGGCTTCCCGGGAAGCGCTTGTCGCGAAGGCGGGAGTTGATATGGAGAAGCACGCGGAGGAGCTCCGGGGCCACAATCAAGAAGCTCTCCGGTCCCTGGCATAGGAGCGGGAGCGACTCGACGAGGAGCGCACGGCCTTCCTTCTCGAGAAGGCCGAAGCTGAGGAGGAACAAAGGCTGGCCGCCGAGAAGCAGTCCGCGCGAGAAGGCGAATTGGTGCAGCAGAAGGCCAACCTCGACAGCTACGAGGAGGAGCTCGCCGAGCGCGAGCAAGCACTTGGCGGGGCGCTCAAGGAAGCAAAGGACGCTGCCGCAACCGCAGAGGCCGCCAAGAAAGAGCTGGAGGAGAAGGTGGCGCAGCTGGAGGCCAATATCGGGAAGAGCGGCGAGGAGCTTGCCGCGCTCAAGCGTGAGCGTGAGAAGGATGCTGCCGCCCACGGTGAGGTGCAAGGTCTTCTCGCTGAGAGGGGCAAGGAGCTCAGCGCCGCCAAGGATTCCAATGCGGACCTGGAGTTGAAGCTGGCCACGCTGATGCAGACGCTGGAGGCCGCCAAGGAGCGGGAGAAGACCTTGTCGAAGAAGGTCAAAGCTGACAAGGCGCTGCTGGAGAGCATCGCAGTTACCCAGAACTCGTTCAGAGATACTGTGGAACACTGGACCGAGGGTCTGGTGAATATTGCCGCAGTCATCGACGAGGAGCTGGCGCAGCTGGGGATGGAGGACTTTGGGTATCCCTCCGACGAGAATCTCCAACCCAGCGCCAAGCTCAGCCTGTTCTTCAAGGGTGTGGCGACGGCACTCCAACGGCTCCGGGAGAGGATCCCAAAGCAGCTGGCCGACGAGTCGCACAAAATCTGCGCCGGGGTTCTCCAGAAGGTGCTGATGAAGGTGGCCTTCCGCAATCCAGGCCTCAGCTTCACCAACATCCTCAAGTCCTTGCCGCCAGATGCCGATCGGGACGCACTCAAGTCCCTTGTCGCACCCATTGTGGAAAAGGTGAGGGAGATCAAGAGGGTTGAGGGCGACCACGTAGACTAGGCCGCCCATTTCTTCTTTTCCCTTGTCGCTGCTAATCATGTTATGAAAATAGTCTGTTAGAGCTGCGACAAGTTATCTTGTAATATAACTTTATTTCTATTATCAATTGCTATGTTATTTCCTCTACTAGACTCCTTCCTTTGTATGTTTTTACCCTACGCTTCTAGGGAACTTGTCGGCGCAGGCACCCGAGCCGCGAGCGCTGAGTGCGGAACGTCAGCAGCCTGCTGGCGGCGCTGCTTCCGACAAGAAACGTTGTCACGACTAGATGCAGCACACTTAAGTTGTTGAGCAGACTCGAAACAAAGTAAGGGCGCAACTAGCCACGAGTTGGTTCCTCCGCGCATAGGTTTTCCATACAAAGCAGGGTCGTTCGAGGAAGATAACTCAAAAATTTAAAAACTGATTGCTCAAACTTTGGCAACTTAGCTTTTCTGTCATTTGCTTCCCGGCAAGGCAAAACTTTGCTTGAACGACGCCTGGTCCATACCACAATCTTCTCCTTCCCCCCCCCGGCAAACTTGTGTGCGAGGGAACCTTCTTTTCCTTTGTTGAAAAGAAGAAAGAAGAGAAAATAATGATATGGATCCCTTCGGCTCGTTATTGCTTACCGGATGTAGGTGCTGCACAAAGTGTCAGATAACGCATGCAAGAAAGAAACTAATGCATGAAATGGACAAGTTGTGCGGAGCACATGGGGTTTTACTTATGCACGGGATCTGCGCCCGGCTTTGTACAAAGGATTACATGCAGCAGCGGCAAGACTTGTACAAAAGGTGGTTGCCGGAACGGGTTCCGGCAACCGCGCCCTACGGGAAAAACTTACGAAGATGTTCTATGTTCCAGGAGTTGCTCACCGGAATGCCATCTTCGGTCTCAAGGCGGACAGCACCGGGCCTTGTGACTCGTTTCACCCGATAAGGGCCTTCCCACTTCGGCGTCAACTTGTTGGAATTCTTGGCGGACTGAACGCGCCGAAGAACAAGGTCGCCTTCCTCGAAGGTTCTAGCCTTAACTTTGCGGCTATGGTAGCGGCGCAAAGCTTGCTGGTATCGAGCAACTCGTACAGCAGCCTAAAGACGATCTTCCTCAAGGAGCAGCGCGTCGTCTTGTCGCAGCTGTTCTTCCTCAAGCTCATCATAAGCGAGCACTCGAGGCGATCCGTATACGAGTTCCGTGGGGAGAACTGCCTCTGCTCCATAGACTAGAGCGAAAGGCGTCTGGCCAGTGGCTCGATTTGGCGTCGTTCTGATCGACCAAAGAGCCACCGGCAGCTCCTCGATCCAGTTTCTTCCGCACTTGCGCAGCCTGTCGAAAGTTCTGGTCTTGAGCCCGCGCAGCACTTCAGCATTTGCCCTCCCTGCTTGACCGTTGCTTCTGGATGAGCAACAGAAGCGAAGCAGACCTTGGCGCCAAGGTCTTGGACGTACTGCATGAAGGTGCGGCTCATGAATTCCGTGCCGTTGTCGGTGATGATCCTGTTAGGGATCCCGAAACGGCAAACAATTGACCTGAAGAACTTGACTGCTGACTGTGCTGTCACCTTCCTCACTGGCTGCACCTCCGGCCACTTTGTGAACTTGTCGATTGTGACGTACAAGTACTCAAAGCCCCCGACAGCTCGGGGGAAAGGGCCGAGGATATCGAGCCCCCAGACCGAAAATGGCCAGGATAAAGGGATCGTCTGGAGAGCTTGAGCTGGCTGGTGTATCTGTTTGGAGTGGAACTGGCACGCTTCACACTTGGTTACTTGTACAGTTGCATCCTGGAGGGCTATCGGCCAAAAGAAACCTTGCCGGAAAGCTTTGCCGGCAAGTACTCTCGCGCCAATGTGGTGGCCACATATGCCTCCATGTATCTCTGCCAACAGCTTTTGTCCATCTTCCCGGCAAATACGCTTCAATTTCACACCGTTGAGTCTTTTTCTGTACAGTATGCTATCGACAAACTGATACATACTTGACTACCGGGCTACTTTTTCCGCTTCTTCTTGCTCTTCGGGAAGTTCTCCTGTCTGAAGGAAATGGACGATCTGCTGTGCCCATGCTGGAGCTTGTGGCTCGACAACAAGGACTAAAGGCGCACCTGCTGCTGCGGGAACATCCGCTTCTACGGCAAGGACTTGCGGCCCTGCCGGAGCTTGATGTTCCCCGGCAAGCTTGCCAGAGCAAAACTTGTCGGGAGCGTCTGCTTCAACGGAACAAACCATAAGGCTTGCCGGAGCAGACTGCCCCTCAGCATCCTTGGTGTTGATCTTGGGGACTTTCTTGGCGGCGGCTTCGGGGAGCTCTGCCGGAAAGTAGCCACCAGAAACCAACTTCCTCTTCTTGCTTTGTCCAGTTGATGGTGTTACGGATGGTTGAGTCAACTTGAGCACAAAGATCCCTGGTTCCACAGGTAACTTTAGTGCGGCGCACTTTGACAGGCCATCAACAATGTCATTCTGAGCTCTTGGGATATGCTCCATCTGTAGGCCGTCAAAGTGCTCTTCGAGCTTCCTCACTTCATCAACATATGCTTCCATCAATGGACTCTGGTAATTCTTGTTCACTTGGCGGACGACAAGTTGTGAGTCACCCCTGACAATGAGCTTCTTGATCCCAATGTCTGCTGCGATTCTGAGACCGGCAAGCAATCCTTCATACTCTGCAGTATTGTTGGTTGCTTGCTCCTTGGGAAAGTGCATCTGGACTACGTACTTGAGGTGCTCTCCGGTGGGCGCGACAAGCAGCACGCCCGCACCGGCGCCTTGTAGCGAAAAGGCACCATCAAAGTACATCAGCCACTCTTTGCTTGCCTCTTTGACGGGGATGCTCGTCTCTGGAATTTCTTCATCTGGTGTTGGCGTCCACTTTGCTATGAACTCTTCCAATGCTCTGCTTTGGATAGTTGAAGTGCTCTCAAACTTGAGGCCAAAGCTTGACCGTTCCAGCGCCCACTCGACAATCCTTCCTGTCGCTTCTGGATTTTGCAGTATCCTCTTCAGCGGAAAGCGAGTGACGACTGTGATCTCATGTGCTTGGAAGTAATGGCGCAGCTTTCTCGAGGCCATGAGGAGGCCGAAAAGCAACTTCTGCACACCAGAGTACCTTGATCTAGCCCCCTGTAGAAGGGAACTGACAAAGTAAACTGGACGCTGCACCATTCTCTTCTACATCTTATCATGCTCCTGCGCAGATCCATCTTTGTCGGGACCAGAGCTTGTCGGCGAAGCCCCCTGCTTGTCGCTGGATGCATCTGCCGTGGTTGCTGGCTCATCATCTGCCTCCCTCTCCGCCACTAACGCAGCACTAACCACTTGATTGGTTGCCGCTATATACAACAGCAACTTCTCTTGCGGCTTAGGTGCGACAAGTGTTGGAGTGGAGGACAGGTATCTCTTCAAGTCCTGCAGCGCAGCCTCTGCCTCCGGAGTCCATTTTATTGGACCTGCCTTTTTCAAAATTTTGAAAAATGGCAGGGCGCGCTCAGCAGATCTAGAGATAAACCTGCTGAGAGCAGCCACGGAACCGGCAAGCCTTCGTACATCCTTGACGCGCTTTGGTGCTTCGATCTGCTCAATGGCCTTGATCTTGTCGGGATTGGCTTCAATTCCCCGCTGAGACACGAAGAACCCGAGAAGCTTGCTGGAAGGAACTCCAAACATGCACTTCTCGGGGTTAAGCTTGAGGTTGATCTTGCGCAGATTTACAAATGTCTCGTCTAAATCTTGAATCAGGGTCGCCCTGTTCTTGCTTTTGACCACTATGTCATCCATGTAGGCTTCCACATTTCTGTGCATCTGCGGCTCAAAAGCGTGGTGGACTACCCTTGCGAATGTTGAACCAGCATTCTTCAAACTGAAAGGCATCCCTACGAAGCAGTACGTGCCACACTGGGTGATAAATGCGGTTTTCTCTTCATCCTCTTCTGCCATGAAGATCTGATGGTATCCTGAGTATGCATCAAGAAATGAAAGCAAATCACATCCGGCTATGGAGTCAACAATCTGGTCAATGCGCGGCAAGGGAAATGGGTCTTTGGGACAAGCTTTATTAACATCAGTGAAGTCAATACAAAGCCTCCATTTCCCGTTAGCCTTGCGCACGACAACAAGATTGGCCAACCACGTGGGATGGAGCACTCCTCTGACAAGGCCTGCTGCTTCCAACTTCTTGATTTCTTCTGCGATGAATTCTTGGCGCTCCACTGCCTGTTTCCTGACTTTCTGCTTGACGGGCCGCGCATGAGGACAGACGGCAAGGTGGTGCTCAATTACTTTCCTGGGAACACCGGGGATATCAGACGGTTGCCACGCAAACACGTCGACATTCGCCCGCAGGAAAGCAACAAGCGCGCTTTCCTATTTGGGGTCAAGAGTGGCGCTGATGGTGAAGGTACCACCAGTGCCGTCCTCCTTGGCGGACACCTTCTTGGTCTCAGGTGGAGCTGCCATTGCCTTCTTACACTTGCCGGCGGAGCTCGATGGTGCGTCCTCGACGGTAGCGCAGCACTCCGAAGAGGTGCGCTTGCCGGAGTAGGCATCAGAGCTCTTGCCGGACTTGGTCTTCTTCTTCCCCCCGGGAGCTTCAGCGGCAAGTGTCTTGCTTTCTGCTGCGGCTACTGCTTCCCGGTAGATCTTGTCGGCACAGATAAGAGCATCCTTCTTGTCGCCAGGGACAGAGATGACACTTATCGGGCCCGGCATTTTCAGCATGTTGTACGCATAGTGAGATGCTGCCATGAACTTGGCGAGTGCCGGACGGCCAAGGATTCCATTGTAAGGTAATGGAAAGTCAGCAACATCAAACATGACCCTCTCAGTCCTGAAGTTCAGCTTGCTGCCAAATGTTACCGGCAACGTGATCTTTCCTTTCGGCTTGCTCCTTCTCGGGTTGATTCCTTGAAATGTACCGGTCTCTTTGAGCTTGCTGTCAGGGATCTGGAGTTTCTGGAGCACCGCGGAGGAGATCAGGTTCAAGCCGGCCCCGCCGTCAACTAGCATCTTAGTGACCTTGAGGTTGCGGATTGTTGGTGAAACCAACATCGGCAAGCACCCGACTGCAGTTATGCGATCAGGGTGGTCCTCAATATCAAAGATGATAGGCGTGCTGGACTATTTCAGAGGCTTGCGTGACTCGACGGGTGGTTCTGCTGCATTAACTTCCCGCACCCACTGCTTGAGCTGAAGGTGCGAGGTATGCAGAGAAGCACCACCGTCAACGCACAGGACCTCTGTGGCTTTCTGGAACTCCTGCTCATCAGTCTCCTCATCATCCATGTCCTCATTGTCCTCGTCATCTTCATCCTTGTCGCGGCCGCGAGGAGGTCTGTCTCCTTGCCGCTGCTTGGCCTTGCCGCGACGTCCTCCTCAGCCGGGACGTTTCTTGCCGGATCCCCCAGCACCTTCCTGGGCCTTCTCCTTGTCGCGCCGCTCGTATTCAGCTTTCTGTTGCTCAACAAGCTGCTCGACTTTTCTGCAGCTCTGGAGATCATGGCCCTTGGTGCGGTGGATCTTGCAATACTGCTTGTTGGTGCCGTCCTCCTTGTCGGCGACCGCCACCTCCGTGGCAACCTCCTTGCCGGAGTCACCAGCTTTGGCTTTCTTGGCGCCACCACCATTTCCGTACTGCTCAACAACTAGCACCTCTTTACCCTTCCTCTTCCTGTTGTTCCGCCGCCGGTTTTTCCTTGCCGGGGCAGCATCTTCACTGTTAGATCCTCCCGCTCCTACATTCTCTCCGGGGAGTCTCCTTCCTTCCTCAGCACATGCACACTTGTCGGCCAGTGCATATAACTCACTGATGTCCTTGATCTTGCACATCGCCATTTCCTCCTGAACCCTGCGGTTTCGCACGTTCTGATGGAACGCGCTGATCACTGCGGCAGGGTGGACGTCTGGGATGTTGTGCTGCACACTGCTGAATCTCTGAATGTACTTGCGCAGGGGCTCTCCTTACTTCTGGGCGAGCAGATGAAGATCACTCTCCTGGCCATGAGGCTTGTGTCCGCCTGTGAAGGCGCCGACAAACTAATGGCACAGATCAGCCCAAGAGGATATGGAGTTGTCCGGCAAGTGCATGAGCCAGGATCTGATGTTGGGCTTGAGCACCAGCGGGAAGTAGTTGGCAAGGATCTTGTCATCCCATCCCCCGGCAGCCTGCACCGCAATGGTGTAGATGCTGAGGAACTCCGACGGATGCGTCTTGCCGTCGTACTTCTCTGGTACGTCTGGCTTGAAGTTCTTCGTGTTGGGCCACTGGACTTGCCGCAGCTCACGAGTGAACGCAGGGCAACCTACCGCGTACGGCAGATCGCCTGGTTCCCCTGGCGCATGCATATCAACAGAGAGCCCAGCGCGCTTGTCGGATTGACGTCGCACTTCTCTTCGGCGCTCGATGCGAGTTCGAGCGTCTTCTTGTTGTCGATCATGAAGAACTTGGCGCTGATCGCGACGAGCTCGTGGATCCGACGATGCGGTGGAGTCGTTGTCGAGGTGGATCCGGCGAGTCGGCAATCTTGGCCTTCGGGGTGGTGATTGCATGGTAGTTGCACCTCCACCCGTTTCGTCGCCACCGGCTCGCGCCCGGCAACCCTGCCACGGCGGCGACGCGCTCGGCCGCCATGGAGTGTCGCCGTTGGTGTAGCCGATGAGACTCTGAATGGTGGCCCTCCATTCGTCGATCTTGTCCGACATCGGAGGGTAATCTAGGAGCAGTTGAGCTCGGGCCAAAGCTTCTGCTGGAGTGGTGGGTGGCAGTGGCGGACGGCGCGAGGAGCGGGACGTGCTCGGACTTCTAACTATGTTAGAAGGAGCAGTATCCCGTCCAGGCGACCGTGCCCCGCTCGTGCCAGCACGCTGGCGTGCATGCTGGTCTTGAGCGCCCCGAGATCCACCAGCTTGGTCTTGGCCCATCATGCGTATGGCACTGCGAGTGCCATGACGCTGTTGGTCTTGCGCCTCCTGAGAGTGGCGCGGAACATGTACAGTCGCCGAGGTTTGTGCAGCCTTGCCCTTGGACCTGGCAGCATCATAAGCTTCCTCGTCGACGTCCATTCTTCCGCCAGCATCCATTCCACCACCCGTTTGCTCCAATGGTGGCGGAAGTGACGTGGACGGAGCGGCTGCCGCCGAAGTCTTCTTCTTCGGTGGCATGTTGACGAAGGGAATGAAGATCTAGCTCGTGTGAACGCTGGATCAGGTTCACACAATCTCGATGCCCCCTACCTGGCGCGCCAAAGATGTCGGGGAAACTGATCCACGAACACCTTTGGGGCCGGCGGACCGGGCCCCTTTCGGTTCGGCGGGGGGCGGAGATCGCACGAAGAGCAGATCGAGGCGAAGCACACGAGCAGTTTACCCAGCTTCGGAGCTCTCCGGAGAGATAACACTCCTACTGCTGCTTGTTTGATTATCTTGTGTTCTTGCTCCAGAGAGAGAGCGTAGTGTTTTTCTGGGTTCTGAACTAGTCGAACCACGCGAACCTCTCGAACCGAACCCCCTCTATGTTGTGCATGGGCCTCCTTTTATACGCTAAAGGGGTCACCGACAGGTGGCAATGTAGAGAAGGGTACAAATGTAAAAGGCGAGGTGGTTGGTACAGTTACTTGTATAGTGCACCCTACCTAACCCTGACGGCAGGGGACAAGGGCATTAAATGCCCGTCTGAGTCGCCCAAACAGTGCAGAAAAGGACCGTTAGGGTCGCCACCGTTCGCAACGATGGCGATCTTGTCAGCTTCGCATGCCATTGCGCACCGCTGGCTGCACAGCCTCCCTCCACGCGCGCCTGGAGAGGCCCCCAGAGCGACACGTTGGTGGATGCGCTGGAGCGTGGGCACAGAGTGGCCGCCTGCCGCGGCAAGCGCCTTGCCGCTGCTGTTATCTTGTCGGGTCCGGAAGCTTGTCGCTCACCGGGCCTCGAGGTACCTTGGTTGGTCTTCCCGGCAAGCTCCTCTTGCCGGGGCCTTGTTGCCTTGCCGGAGCATGTGGCACGTCGCGGCAAGTTCCTTGGAGTGCCTTGGTTGGCCTTCCCGGCAAGCTCCTCTTGCCGGGGCCTTGTCTCCTGAGCTTAAATACTTTGTTCTTGAATGGCTCCAAGGGAACCATGGGGGATCTTGGCGTTAGCCCGGCAAGCCTTGCCGCGGGGTGCTGCAACTGCCCGTGCACAAGTTCGGGGTACTAGGGTACCCCTATTCTAGTACACCGACACCCTTGCTCAACTTCAGGTCCTGCCATCGCCACGATCTACGCCTCACAAAGTACACGGATCAGTGCTCAAATGCGGGATTTTACCGATCAGGCGGTGTGCCCGACCAACCGCTCCGGCTCGACTGATCTGTACCCGAATGATCGCCGCCGCCAGCGCCTCCCACACACCGCCTCCCGACTATAGCCCCGACACCAACGCCGCCTATGATTCGCCACTGATCAGAAGAATTAGGGTGGGAAAAGGGTGGGATCTCGCTAGAGAGAAAAATTTCCTCCGATTTCACTCATCTCCGCCGAGGAACGACTGCTCTGAATACCAATTTGTCAGGATCTAGTTCATTAGAGAGGATTGTACTAGGAATTTGGAGTAGGAAAATTAGGGAAAAGTCACCCAGATCTGAATTATATTGTATATGTATGAGTTCACTTGGCCATGAGGCAATGCGCAAAGATTCTAGATACTCCAGCTAGCCACAACCCGGCTGCTTTATAGGCGAGAGCTCCCGGCAACAGGGTGAAACAGAACAGTAACTGATAACAGAGTAACAGTACAAATAGATCTAATGGCTCACGACGAACGGTAAGTGTGAGGCGCCATCTCGACCATTCCTTAGACCGAAACGTTTTCTTCTTGATCTTCTACAGTTAACTGAAGATTGTTGATGCAGGTTCAGTCCTGACACCACGGCGGCGCGAGGCGCGAGGCGCAGCGGCTGATATAGGCGAGGCACTCGGGGGAAACGGCAGGGTGCCTCGGCAGGGGAGGGGGGCTTGGCGCGGGGAGCAAGGGCGGCGGCTGCATGGGCCAGTGGCACGGCAACGGCGATGGCAGGCCAGGCGGACGGAGCTGCGGGGCGTTAGGCAGCGAGGGCGAGTGGCAGCGGCGGCTCGCAGCAGAGGCAGGTGGCGCGAGGGGCCAGCAACGGGTGGCGCCGGCAGAGGGTGACGCGCATGTGGCAGGCGAGCGGGGCGAACAGGGCACGGTCGCGGCCAGGGCACGGTAGTGGGGCATGGCCGGCGCGGTGCGCGCGTCAGGGAGGCCCACCGGGTGCGGACGGCGCGTGGTGCCGTTGCAAGCAGGGGAGGAGGAGGAGATGTCGAGGCCGCGGGGTCTAGGCAGCGGGGGTCGAGGAGGGTGACGGGGACGACATTCCGGCGAGGAGAGGAACGAGGAAGCGAGGAGGCAGGCCAGCAACGTCGTGGCCCTCCAACGAGCAGAGGACGACGCGGGGCGTTCGAGGAAGGGGGAGGTCGAGGCGGAGACGAGGAAGACGACGGCGACGGTGACCGCAGGGGGGCTCCGGGCAGTGATATGATGGCGACGAC